>NC_048546.1:2574305-2876860 GCF_902806685.2 Maniola hyperantus | reverse complement strand
ATAGACTAGCGCTTGGCTGCAATCAGACCTGATAGCAAGTGAGCGCGCTTGCCTAGAAGATGCCTATTCACTTCTTACTTGAAGGTACCCATATTATAATTGGGTATTTGCCTACTTTTGAATTTGATAAATATTATTACTTTATTATAAACTAGGATAAAAATAATGAAATGCACTGAAAAAAATATTAAAATCCATCAAAGATTTACAAAGTTACAGGCATTTTAATTTTGGAGTTGGAGGGTCTTCTATCCCTTTCTCGCAAAACGAAAATTTGTATGAAACCGCACGAAGCTACTATGGCATTAGTAGGTGTGACGTCAAAATGCTGTATCCCTATCTCTGGCTAATCAGAAATATTTAAATGCTTATAACTTATTTGTTATTTGATCGATTTAATTAGCTTTTTCAGTTAACGTCACTATTTTTATTCTTAATTGGAGTCAAATACCCAATTGGAAGGGAAAACTGACATGAAAATCAAACTACGTTTGAAAGGAAAACGCTGGGGAACGTGCGAGTTGGGGTAAGTCCATAAACTTCTCTAAGCATTGATGTAAAAGCAATATACGTGTACACGAGCTCACACCTACATGCCAATATAATCTTGTAAGGATTAACAAGGGTGTTACAAGTTACAACACATCCAAAACCGATACAATACCGTTCCATCGTACAATTTTATCGTTCGATTCGATGTTAATGGCTGGCTGAATAATAAAATCAACAATAAACATCGGATAACAGCGTCCTTTGAATTATGTCAATTGGAATGATTATGACGTGGTCCAATTACCGGGGCCCTGTTTTATTGCCGCTATTCGTTTTACGTGACTGCTCGGATGGCTTTATAAGGCTGCTTTAGAGACTATGGATCAACGGTGTTATGGGTTTAATCTAACCAGTCTTACTATGACAGTTGTGATTATCACATCGATACAATCTCAATTGTTGTGATAGACTGAATTTATATTAGTCGTGCGGCAAAAGTGTCTTTTCAGCAATAATAATCAACGGTGATTGCGATCGTCACATTAGGTAGTGTGAAGATCGCAAACAAATTACTCTACAATACAGTAGGGCGATTGTCTAAAACCTGCATCAATCATTATTATCACATCATATTACAATCTCAATTGTTCTGATTGGCTGAATTTGTGAGATTCTTGTAGCAATAATGCATTGTAGCCAATAGTGAGCGAGCCTAAACCAATCAGAGATGATTGCGATCGTGACATTGTAGCTGTCATTCTACGGCAATCGCGCACGTACGCGATATTCCAATGACATAATGAAATTAAGAAAGAAAGAAAGAAAGAAAACTTTTATTTGATCACAATACTACAATAAACCTTAAAAGCTAATTAAGTTAATCTACATAGTGAATGACATTAAACTTATACAATTTAATTTGCTCACTAGAAATAATAATTGACTTTTATATTATATAATTTAATTTACTATTCTAATTTGTTTTGACATACCTATGTGTACTACTTACAAAATCACAATATTATTATAAATCTAAGACTATGTAATTTCATGTTAATTTTTCAATCAAATTTTTTTATTAATTGAATTTTGTAATAATGTTTAAAATAATAGTAATCTTAATATGTAAGTAAATACTTCTAATTGCCATAATAGTAACTTAACTGCAATTTCTGTGACAAATTGTACAAAACCATATTATGATTGAATTGGCATAAAGGCTTTTTATTTTTTTATTTATTTTATTTATACAGTACGCCGTAGAAAGAGAGATTTGTAGAGCGTTGTCCCTGTCGTTGAGACCGACAAAACGTCATGTACTGCATGAGTGACAGAGACAACGCTCTACAAAGCTGAAATATCATTCAAAGTCAAAGTCAAAGTCAAATGATTTATTCAAAATAGGTAATTAATAACTCTTTTTGATGGTCAGATGTTGGATTTCTAAGATATAGTGGTGATAATTATTACGCAAACTTAAAACTAAAGCTACGAGGGTTCCAAACGCGCCCAGGTCTGGTCATTCTAAAGACCGATGTACATTACTTTCTGCCGCATACTGTATACAGTATTAGACCTTTTTATGGTGTAGGTACTAGCTGATCTAGTCTAGGGGATATATATATATATATATTTTTATTCAGATACAAGTTAGCCCTTGACTGCAATCTCACCTGGTGGTAAGTGATGATGCAGTCTAAGATGATAGCGGGCTAACCTGGAAGGGGTATGGCAGTTTTTATTAAACCCGTACCCCTTTGGTTTCTACGCGGCATCGTACCGGAACGCTAAATCGCTTGGCGGCACGGCTTTGCCGGTAGGGTGGTAACTAGCCACGGCCGAAGCCTCCCACCAGACCAGACCATAAATTTAGAAATTATAAAATTCCAAACCCCTGCCAGGAATCGAACCCGGGACCTCCCACTATTAAGACCACAGCGCTCACCACTGCGCCAGGGAGGTCGTCGACGTACGTATATAGGTACTACTGATAAAAAGTAGCCTACGGAAAACATCATGAGCAGACCTGAATGACATATTCACTTGTAAATTGTTCCAGTATCAGATATATTATTACATACTACACTCTATGTAAGTCCCAGGCTTAAAAGAGAGAGGTGGAATTAAGTTAAATGCTATCCATTGAGATCTTCCAAACTAATGTTTAACTAATCATTACATTCAAGAACCTATTGCATGGTTGAAAGCGTTAATGTGTTTGAGGAGGATTCGCCTTAAGTTCCACGTAAGAGCCTCAGATTACAGGGATCGGATAAAAGAGCGGTTAGACGTGACGGTGTTGCCAGGTGATAGGATTGATTGCTTCAGCGTGAGGCTTACGTGTTGAGCAAATGTAGGATATTTTGTAGAGGCATTTTTTAACTAAACTATAGCATTCCTAGCTTGCTACATGATAGCAGTTTTAAAACTATTTCAAAACTGGATTAACTTGAACATAAATAGGTTAAATATACATATAAAAACAAAAGCTGACTGACTGACAGCGATTACGCACTGCACTTCCGTCATCCGAGTTCTATCCGTCATCCGTGAGAATACCAGCGATTATCTACGACATAGGTCATAAGGTCCTATACAAAACAAAAAGGAATGTAATTTCACGGACTCGGATGTAAACGCTGTGACTGATCTATCAACGCACACAGCTCAAACTACTGGACAGATCGGGCTGAAATGTGGCGTACAGATAGCTATTATGACGTAGACATCCGCTGAGAAAGGATATTTGAAAATTCAACCCCTAAGGGTGTAAAAAGGGGTTCAAATGTGTACCACGTGGACGAAGTTTTGTAATAAATTATTAACAATTTAAAAAACTTGATTCGCAATAATAATATGAAAAAACTTCCTGTAGGTTATGGACAGGAAATCTTCGTCCACGAAAAAATAAACTTTTCGTGGTCCCACATCATCGCACTGTTGCTAGATCTATGTCACCTATACCCCGTTCATTAGCATCATTCAACGCGCTTTTGAACAATAATGCTCAATGGGACCCATTTAATGATGGGTCTATAATACTGGTTCGGGAGTTACTGAAGCATTGCATGAATATGTCATTCAATGTTCTCAGCGTACATATTCAAAATTCTTTGATCTTTTATCGTTTTGTATTTTATGTCTTTTTTCTTGTACCTTTATTTGTATTTAAATTTATTATTAATCATCTAGTTAGTGTAAGTGGCACTGCCGTTCTAATTAGATATAAAATAATAATAATAATAAATAATGGCTATTTACCGTATTTACCGATAGACGTTGGGAAATCGCAACGGAAGGCTCAGCGTTCGCAGTCCCCACTAGGTGGACGGACGACGAACCGCTGGATCCCGGCGGCGCAAGACCGGGGCGTGTGGAAGTCCCTACAAGAGACCTATGTCCAGCAGTGGACGTCAATTGGTTGATAACGATGATGATGATGATGACTGCTATTTACCAACACAACGGCACATGGAAACAACTCTGCACTGAAATGGATATTAAACTTACAAGTACGCTGGAAAAGGTGAGCCATAAAATGGCAGTTTCTAACGGGATCATTAGAAAACCCAAATCCAAGCGGACGAAGTAGCGGAAAAAGCTAGTAGTACTTAGGTAAATTTATAAAGAAGTCGACATTTTATAAAGGAGGACGGAATTTATCGCCCCCCCTAAATTATATCACAGTTCCCGCAACGGCATATTGAAGTAATAATTTTCTAAACGTCTATTTTCATTAGGAAATTTCCACGCGAAAACTAATTTTAGATTTCAATATAAATTCTATTTATTCTGTATTCGTTTTATGTCGAAGCCAAGATAAACTCTTATTTCATGGATATTTTAAATTTCAAATTGTGTGATGTTTTCAAATAATTGACATAAAATTATTGTTTTTTTTTTTTAATTTTTACTATTGATATTGATAATGAATTCTAGCCCATAAATTACCGCTACACAATTTTAACACAAGAATATATTGGTGTGCCTACTTAGCTATTGCTTATGGTACGATTACACCTACCGAGTAGTGAAGCGAGACAGTAAAATGTCACTCGGCCGAGACAGTGCTGTGGCTGAGAAATTGTGGCGAAATTGCACTCGTTAAAGTGTTTATAGTGTTTATACCAACCGAGTACTCGGCCGAGGACACTGAGTCGCCACTGTACTCGTTAGGTGTAATCGTACCATTAGATAACAATTAAGTAAGTACCATGTACCTATTTGAAACAATCTCGTTCATATTGTACCTCATAGATTAATTATTGGTCTCGTTTCGCTCTATTGTACCTATTTGCCGTGAGTCGCTGGCTTATTTTTTTATCTTCCAATACGACAGATATAAAATTATTATGCAAAAGTTGTTACTATAACTTTGCAATTTTTAGAAAAATATAATATCTGCGAACGAAATCTAATTTGAAACAAAACCGTAAAAATTTAACACCCATGATTCCAGACCAGATTGGAAAACTATAACTCCCAGCATCCCGGTTGATTGTGCAGAACGCAAACCTGAAGTTTGATCAGATTTACATAGAAAATAGTTTTATGGTTTTGTCGAGCTCGCTCGCGGATTTTCGAGCTTTCAACAACAAATCAAACCACTCAAATCTAACTCAAACCAATCAAATTCACACTAAATTATCACTACCCATATTATAAATGAGAAAGCGTGCTTGTTTATTGGATTGTTGGCTTGTCCTTCAATCACGTCACAACGGAGTAACAGATGAACGTGAATTTTTTGCAACGCTAAGTATAGTCAAAGACCTGGAGAGTGACAAGCTACTTTTTATCCCGGAATGAATAAAATAAATAAATAAATAAATAATAAATCCACGCGGATGAAGTCGCGGGCATCAGCTTGTACTTTAATATTATAAATGCAAAAGTGTCTGTCTGTCTGCTAGCTTTTTACGGCTCATTCGTTTAACCAATTTTGTCAAGACACAGAGATAGCTTGCGATCCGGGGACGCCGGAAGGCCATAATATAAGATACTTATTATTCCGAAAAATCAAGGAATCGGACCACAGGTTTTACAGAGGCGTACCTATTTGCTTAAGCGATTTTGTCAAAATTTGGTACAGATATTATATTATAGGTTGCAACTTGCATTCCGTAAATAAACGTAGACTATTTTTTATCTAGAAAAATCAAACAGTTTTCACAGAGTTTTCAGTATACCGAAAAATCATTTCAGTAGACAGTTCTCAACATCCATGTGTAGTACCCGACAGGTTGAGATGGCAATCAGGGTATGAGGCGGGGGGACGCCCCGCACACCCGCACGTCACCCGCACTATCCCACACTGGGTTAGCGAGGGGGCTGTGTGGGGCATCCCACCCTGATTTCGTAGTAAGTATAACTACTATAGTCGTATTTGCATTGCGACTGGCAGTCAGGTCATGTAACGGGAACGTCACGTAACATTGAAATGTGTCTAACCATTATTCAATCCTATCCCGCCCATATCCCAACACCCATACCAAACATCAGCTTCAGGACGTTATAGGTAGACAGGTTTGAAATGTTTTAAATCTTTTTTTTGCAAAAAGCTGTGAAGTTGTGAACCGTTATTAATTCATAACTAACTGATGCCCGCGGCTTCATTCGCGTGGATATATGTATTTAAAAATCCCGTGGGAACTCTTTGATTCCAAAAGCCACCTATGTGTTAATCCAGTGTATAATCTATCTCCATTCCCAGCCAAATCCATTCCAGTAGTTTTGGCGTGAAAGAGTAACAAACGCACACACACATGCACTCTCACACACACACAAACTTTCACCTTGGGTTGCGATGGGTTGATCATGATGATGATAATACTATTTTGATATATACATTATAGATAGGCTAACTATTGGGCCCCATAAGAAAGCTCAGAGTCACTTAGCGGGCGATGGACTATGCTTGGAGTTTCTCTACGTGATCAAATCAGAAATGAGGAGATCCGTAGGAGAACTAGAGTAACCGACATAGCTCAACGGGTTGCGAAGCTGAAGTGGAAATGGGCAGGGCACATAGTTTGTACAACCGATAGACGATGGGGTCCCAAGGTGCTGGAATGGCGCCTCGCACCGGAAGACGCAGCGTTGGAAGACCCCCCACTAGGTGGACGGACGACATCAGACCAGTCGCAGGGAGCCGCTGGATTCAGGCAGCGCAAGACCGTGGCGTGTGGTGATGATGATATACATAGAAGAGAAATACGTTAATACTACATTGTTGCTCGACTACCTTCCTCTACGTTGCATACTTTGCATACAAGACAATGAGTCTGATTTTTCTGTACAAGTCGTCCCGGTCCCAGGTCCCAGGTTTATCTGGAAACAAAAGTGTACGATGCAAAATCCTCTAAAGTTTATTCAAATGAGGTATTCCGAATAAATGCATATTGGATTTGTTTACGTTCGCTAGAGTCAGCGGATAGGCCACGGGAACTATTTAAATTTGAACCTACGATCTCCATATTACTGTCCCGGTGCTCTTTTATCCCAGGGACGTGTGATCAGGGATTTTCGGAAGGGTAGGTGTTGGTTAAAAATTGTATTTTCTTTTATTGATCAAGTTGCATTAAGGTGCTAGCGAATTGGTCCACGCGGATTTACGTTTTTTTAAATCATGGTTAGAAATGCCTAGTCTAGGTCTAGGAAGTGTTTCATGTAACGATATTTTATATGTACAAATATGCACTAATTAACAGCTTTTATTTTTATAACAGTTTTTTACGTATATTTTATTAAATTTGTATAACGCGAACTCGCCATCCTCACATAAACTTTAACAGTTTCTAGAGGATGGCGAACTGTTTATTTTAAAATGTATTATTGAAATTTAAGTGATCAAAAAAAAAAAAAATAGTTAAATAAATATACGCTAAGTTAAACGAAGGACGCGGCAAAAAGCAATCTAGTTATGAAATTAAAAATGTAATATTTCATCATCTTAATAATCTTAATCTAAATATATAAAAGGAAAAGGTGACTGACTGACTGACTGATCTATCAACGCACAGCTCAAACTACTGAACGGATCGGGCTGCAATTTGGCATGCCGTTAGCTATTATGACGTAGACATTCGCTAAGAAAGTATTGTTGAAAATACAACACCTAAGGGCGTAAAATAGGGGTTTGAAATTTGTGTAGTTCACGTGGACGAAGTCGCGGGAATAAGCTAGTAATATATATAAAAGAAAAAAGTAACTGACCGACTGACTGATCTGTCAACGCACAGCTCAAACTACTCGACGGGTCTTGGACGTATCGGGCTGTGCAGATCTCTGTCATCTGGCAATGCAGATTGCCATTATGACGTAGACATCCGCTAAAAAAGGACTTGAAAATTCAGCCCCTGGGGCTGGTATTAAAAACCCTGTAGGTATACCTACCTATCTACATGAACCCTGAAAACAAGAATAATTAATAAGCCACTACACGTTGAGCCAACGTTAAGCCAATACATTTGAGCCAACAAGAGGCTGGTCTTGGAAGCTAGCCAGTTCGTCCACTCGTAATAATTAACACGCGTGTCGCGTCTACACCACTTTAATTGGGTTTATTCACTTTATTGAGATAGAAAATGTGTTGCAATTTGGGTTTCAGAATTAGTGCTGTACAATTGTGTAGCTGTTACCAAGTAATTCACTGTCACAATCAGACTGGGGGAAGTTAACAGAGGTATTACGTGTCATAATATTATGATCTTGAGTTTTGTCTTAGTGTTCAGTTTTGAGTACCCGAAGGGTGTCAACGGGTCCCTTTTACTAAGCTTGCGCTGTCCGTCCGTCTATCTGTCCGCGTGTCTATCCGTCTGTCTGTCCGTCTGTCCGTCCGTCAGCGGTATGTATCTCATGAACCGTAATAGGTGAGAGTTGAAATTTTTGCAGAGTATGTACGTAAGAAAGAAAGAATGAAAGAAAGAAAGAAAATGCATTTATTTGTTACTAACTTATGCGACTTCGTCCGCATGGACTACACAAAATATTTCAAACCCCTATTTTACCCCCTTGAATTTTCAAAAATACTTTCTTAGCGGATGCCTACGTCCTAATAGCTATATGCATGCCAAATTTCAGCCCGATCCGTCGAGAAGTTTGAGCTGTGCGTTGATAGATCAGTCAGTCAGTCCTGACTGACCTTTTCCTTTAATATAATATTTAGATTCGTGTCAGAGATAAAAACAAAGCATACAACCGAACATTTTCATTTGTGACACCATACCACACCCATTGTGTGGTACCAGGTACAGCTCAGCATAATGTCTTGTACTTATAGGTAATATGCGTCAACACGCGTAAAATACTGGACGCTGATTTTCAGCTGGCTGGTACTTCTATTGCCGGCATTGCCACTCGCTCTAAAAATAAATAGTAAAAAGGTGCTTTGAAAATATTCAGGTTCCTACTTTTCTTTTATGTGCTGTTTTTTTTTCTTTAAAATTATATGCGTATGGCTCTGGCTAAACAAATGATATTTTTTTATTTTATTTTTACTTTATCGAATTATAACAATTCCTGTTCCGTCAAAAAAATCTGTTTGTTATTGTCCCAAAAATTTTGTTAGCGACTGATAGTTTCAAAAGTTTCAATCACTACACGTGATAGGTTTCAATGCAGCTAAGACTAAACTTGCGATTAAAGATGGTACAATAATTATTTCTTGTTTAGCGTTAAGTTATGCCTTGTGAGTTGTGACTCCTACTTGGAACGTCTTCTTAGTTTAGTTTACAACTTTTACGTTTGCAGTTTAATGCGATTACACTTTCCTACATCCTACCTTGGACGTCCTATTTCAGGTAGGTGTAACAAACCTTTAAGAAAGGGGTTTCAAAAATTACACCCAAGCGAAACCGGGGTCTGCTAGTGTCTAACATTAAATTAGATTTATGTATAAGTATGTTTTCTAGAATGCAATACTTATTAAATATTTTTACTTATTACATAATTTCGTCTGCATAGATTTAGGTTTCTAAAATTCCGTGGGAACTCTTTGATTTTTCGGGATAAAAAGTAAAAAAAAAATTGTAGAAAATTTTGACAAAATCGGTTTAGCATAATATGGGCCTTGAAAAGGTAACAGAGAGACAGACGTATACCTACTTTAGCATAATTTTAGTATGCACTGTATATATTTGGGTTAATAAATCTAATCTACCTTCGATTCAATAATAATATTAATTTTGCTAGGATAATAATTATTGTAGGTAATATAAGTCTCATTAGGTACTCAGTTACTCAAAGGCAATTTGCAATTGAATTGAATTGAATTTCGTATTATATATGAAGTGGATTTAAGTGGATGGATCAGTGGATTTGTCTTAGAAGGGAAATTCAAAATGCATCTGATATCAACATTGAAGCGTATTTGGCAATAATATACTTATTTGAAACCAGATTTTGCTCGCAATTTCGTATTTAAGTTCTTTATTAATGTTTTCAAATGATGTGTAATTTTGCCAGTCCTCACTTGATCAGCAAAGACTATGGTCTCACCTAAATCCTTTTTAGGGTTCCGTACCTCAAAAGGAAAAACGAAACCCTTATCACTTTGTTGTCTGTCTGTCAAGAAACCTAGGGGTATTTCCCGTTGACCTAGAATCATGAAATTTAGTAGGTAGGTAGGACTTATAGCTCACTTTAGGAGAAAAATCCGAAAACCGTGAATTTAAATTAAAATGTGTTCATGAACAAATATTAGTATTTTCAACTTTCAAAATAAGATTAGTATAACAAGTGGAGTATCATAATAATATTATGAAAGGACTTTACCTGTACATTCTAAAACAGATTTTTATTTATTTTTATGCATTCTTTAATGTACTAAATTTCTCTTCTAGTTTAAAAAAAAATGATAAATGAACAGACAGACTGGACGAAATTATAAGAGTGTCTTGTTTGACAACGGAACCCTAAAAATAGTAGTAGTAGGTACGGCTTTATTTCTCCTACCGCAATCTCTCCAAACTAATTCCCCTTTTTTAATCTGCACATTTTTCCAATTGGACATTAGTACTGTTCCAATTGGTGGTGCGCTGTTAGCGAGTAATTTACTGTCACGATCAGATCCTCGGAGCCTTACGTTCTGCGATACCTCTATTCCGTGTTAAGACAACCGATTATAATAGTTTTATTACGATTGTTATTAAAGTAGGTACAATCAACTCGAACAAAACGTTTTTGCGCAACGTTTCTGATACAAACCTCTAAGGTGTGGAATGCCTTGCCGGCGTCCATGTTTCCGGCCATGTATAACCTAAATACCTTCAAAACAAGAGTGAATAGGGATCTTCTAGGCAAGCGCGCTCCAACCTAGACCTTATCATTACTTTTCTAAGCATGAGTCGTCAAGCGAAAGCCCATAATAATATAATCAACAAAAGCGTGTTGGTGTCGTAGTGAGATAGTGTCATTATAAATAGCATTCCTAAAATAATTAATTAACTTTTGCTTTTGCTTGAATAGTTTAATGCTGTGAAATTCAATTTTAAGTTAGACCTGTTACATTACTTGAGCGTGTTTTCAGAATAGCACATCTCCGTAAGTCTATAATCGAATTTAAATTTAGAAAAATGCCAAAATAATCGACGCCAATGTAATGTAAGTTTTACAATAAATTTTAAGATGTGTATAAAAATAAAGTGACTATAGTTGAGCCATTAAGAATGCGCGCCTTACAAGCATTAAGGAACTCGAACATGATGCTCTTGTGTTGTGTGTAACAGTAAAAAAAGGATTTTTCGATAGTCGATGACAGTTTATAAAGAGCTAGGGGAAACAATACAAAAATAGCAACCAGCTGGTGAAGCTACCTGCGGTTGAACGGCATCCCTTTATCGATAACGACATTTGCCGAATTCTCTCCTATGATCGTAATGATTCATACATCAATGTTTATGATTCCGTTCGCACGTTCATATTGGCCCAACTATAAGAGCAATCGCTAAGAATGTCCCGACACGTAATACAATCTCTAACTCCGCTATAGTAGGTAGGTACGTACCTTGTGATTGAAGATTCCTGGTAAGCCTCACTTCTATTTCTTTTGTCTCGTGGCTTGTGTCGATATGTCAACCATTGTAATGAATTTGTTCTTTCAGCGACAGTAAGGGCGCTTACACACTAGGCCGATTCAAATCCTAGATTTTTTACCTACTACCTACGACCTACTTAGCTTATGCGTGGCACGCGTCGAATCTAACTCGCGTGCCACTGTAATTTATACGTTGATATAACCATGTCAGTACACGCAACTGCCAACAACACTTGTACAAAGTTTCAACTCAATCAGATGAAGTGTGCGCGAACACATAATATAGTAGAAACACCCAAAATTAAAAGAAAAAATTGTAGATATTTTATACAAAGAAAAATATAAAAATAAGTAGGTACCACGTAAAATTCTCTGCATTACAATTACATACATACATTTCGCTTTCCCCTTATTCCGAGAAAATCTTGAAATTATCTTACCAGGCAAACATGCAGACGCGGGAAGAGGATATTAAATTCCAACATGGCAGATTTGTACGTAAGATGCCTCAACTCAACCTGTGGCGCCCTCTGCCGCATACCTCATTCCGTTTCACAGATGTTTATACAACAACTCGCATGAATAATTTCAACAAAAGTCCGGATTATGGTAATATTGAGAAGCAGTCTGAAAGTTATTAGCTTGAGAGCCAGTCAACAGTTTGTTCACTCCTTTTTCTCTCTTTCTCTATTACACACACACACACACACACACACACACACACACACACACACACACACACACACACACACACACACACACACACACACACGCGCGCGCGCGCTTTTTTAAGTTTCATATTCTAAGCTAGCTTATGCCCGCGACTTCGTCCGCGTGGACTACACAAATTTTAAACCCCTATTTTACACCCTTAGGGTTGATCTTTAACTATGACATTTTAACATATGAGCTTAATAAAATATGTAATACTGCTAATTGCAAAAATAGTAACTATAAAACTTCTTTATAGACACTTCAAAACTGACAGAGTTTCATACAAACTTCAAACCCCTTTTACCCCTTCAGGGGTTGAATTTTGAAAAATTCTTTCTTACTGGACGCCTACGTTATAATAGCTATCTGCATGCCGAATTTCAGCGTGATCCGTCCAGTAGTTTGAGCTGTGCGTTGATAGATCAGTCAGTCAGTCAGTCAGTCAGTCAGTCAGTCAGTCAGTCACCTTTTCTTTTTATATATATAGATTTAGTTTTTGTAGAAGTAAGAGGCACCAACTAATCACAAACATGCTTCCTAAAAACATTCGAAATTCAATTGGGAAACAGTTTCAACGGGCTTCAACCATTTTGAATCAACAACTAATCATCAGATTATTTATTTTTGAACGGTTGTGAGTTCAGTTTAATTGGATCGCGAATCTTATGATGAAAATAATAAAATGAATCGAGTTGTCTAGTCTATTTTTACTTTTATGAATACTTAACTGTAAATAAATTATTTGCCTATTTTACTTTTACTTATATAATAGCTGATGCCTTCAACAGCGTGGATTTAGATCTTCAAAAATCCCGTGGGAACGCTTTGATTTTCCGGGGAAAAACTATAGGCTACTTTTCAGATCTTCAATTATACCTATACATGTAAAAATTCAGATCAATCCCTTGCAGCTTTGTAGGGTGATTGAAGGATAAACCAACAAACAACCACACCTTACGCTTTTATAATATGGGTAGTGATAATATCTTCTTACTTATTTCTATTTGAAACTAACTGATGCCTGCGACTTCGTCCGCGTGGAAGTTGGTTTTTTTTTTTAAATCCCGTAGGAACTCTTTGATTTTCCGGGATCAAAAGTAGCCCATATCACTCTCCAAGTCTTTATATATACTAATGCAAAAATCACGTCAATCCGTTGCACCGTTGCGACGTGATTGAAGGACAAACCAACAAACAAACACACTTTCGCATTTATAATAAGGGTAGGTACTGTTGGTTGTGAGTTCAGTTCATATTGGAGCACGTATCGTTTAATGAAAATAATAAAATGAATCGAGTCGTCTAGTCTATTTTCAGTTTTATGAATAACTGCAAATAAATTGTTTGCCTTCTCTTTGTCTATTTTGTCCTCTGCGCAATTTATAACACAAAACATTATTGTGTTAGCAAGTTTAGGACGGGTGTGTACTGTGTGTACAAGTAGTAATATAGCAATCTAAAGTCGAAACTTTCGTAGGTATGATGATGTAATAAGGAAACTTATGAAATGTAATATTATATTTTCATAACATTTTAGATTGTTTATAGGATACTTAGTAATGCCCGCGACTTCGTCCGCGTGAGATTCGGTTTTTAAAAATCCCGTGGGAGTTCTTTCCGGGATAAAAAGTAGCCCATGTCCTTCGCCATGATGTAAGCGAACTCTGTACCACATTTCGTCAAAATCGGTTAAACGGCTGGGCCGCTATCCCGTATCAAAAAACGAAGTGATGCTATAAGGGTTCCTATTTTCCTATTTGAGGCATGGAACCCTAAAAAAGTTATAAAATGTCAGTCACTATTGAACATTAATCTTGTCTAAATTTATTTTCCCGTAGGTAGTTGAAATAATGGATTAATAACAAAAAAAAAGTAGAAAGGCGAATATTCTGTTGATTGTGCTTGTGACATGTGAATTGATTTCCTTTGTTCTCAATGGAAAGGAAATTGTAATCAATTCCCTTTATTCGGAGCTAATACCAAAAGCTTCAAAGGAATTAGGTACAGTTCGAAGAAAAATATTGGACCCATTTATTTTAATCTACATATATAAAAGGACAAGGTGACTGACTGACTGACTAATCTATATCAACGCACAGCTGAAACTACTGGACAAATCGGGCTGAGCATGATGATAGCTATTATGACGTAGGCATCTGCTAAGGAAGGATTTTGAAAATTCAACCCCTAAGGGAGTAAAATAGAGGGTTGAAATTTATGTAGCCCACGCGGACGTAGTCGCGAGCATAAGCTAGTAGGTACATAAAAGGAAAAGGTGACTGACTGATCTATCAACGCATAACTCAAATTACTGGACGGATCGTGCTGAAATTTGGCATGCAGATAGCTGTTTTGACGTAGCCATCCGCTAAGAAAGGATTTTTGAAAATTTCTATCCTTTTCAGTGGGTACAATTGGGGTTTGAAATTAGTGTAGTCCACCAGTCGCGGGCATAAGTTAGTTACTAGTCCACGCTACTTCGGCCACTTGGATTTGTTTTTAAAAAGTCCCCTGAGAACTCATTGATTTCCGGTCCTCCTACTCATTTCTGGTATTTTGATAACCTAGAAAATTTGACATAGGCATTGATCCGAGACATGGTTGCTAACTATGGGCCTCATAAGAAAGAGTCACTCAGCGGGCGATGGAGAGAGCTATGCTTGGAGTTTCTCTACGTGATCAAATCAGAAATGAGGAGATCCGTAGGAGAACTAGAATAACCGACATAGCTCAACGAGTTGCGAAGCTGAAGTGGCAATGGGCAGGGCACATAGTTCGTAAAACCGATAGACGTTAGGTTTTCAAGGTGCTGGAATGGCGACCCCGCACTAGGTGGACGGACGACATCAGACAAGTCGCAGGGAGCCGCTGGATTCAGGCGGCGCAAGACCGTGGCTTGTGGAAGTCCCTACAAGAGACCTATGTCCAGCAGTGGACGTGTATCGGTTGATGATGATGAGAGAAATTGATAATAATTATTATGATATTATATCTGTGTGTAGCAGCTGTGGTCATGCTTGCGGTTGGATGACATTATTGCCTGTCTGATGGTCTGGCCACATTGAATTATGTCTACCTTTGAACCTACATTTGCATAAGCTCTGTGGCGGTATATATGGTATAATGTATGACCAACTACATTCTTCATATTACCACATTTTGCACGATAAATCATAAATGCATAAATATAAAATATAAAAACCTGTTTTAGAATGTACCCTTTCAATTATGATACCCCACTTGGTATAGTAATCTTACTTTGAAAATTGAAAATAGGTACTAATTATTAGTTCATGAACACATTTTAATTTTTGGGGTTCCGTACCTCAAAAGAAAAAACGGAACCCTTATAGGATCACTTTGTCACTAGACAACAAAGTGATCCTGTAAGGGTTCCTTTTTCCTTTTGACCTCAAAACGAAAAAAGAAACCCTAAAAAATGACTTAAGAACTTGTGTGGTTTCCTTATGACGTAGTACATTCTACAAAGAAAATATTTTGAATAATTCTAACCAAGCGAAGCCTGTTTTAGCAGCTGCTAGAAAGATATTCAATATAATAATTAAAACAAATAATTCCATTCAATTTAATATGAATCTCATTGGTAGAGGTGTCGTAAAAGTATCATGATAAAGATAACTAGAAGGCGATTCTGCCGAAACGGTGATGAAATTCGTCTCGTAAAATGAATAGACTGGAGACTTTATAGGGTCATAAATTCTAGGGACCGGGGACCGTCATGCCGGAGGGTACAACTTAATCTCTAAAAACATAGAGATGCCCCTATTTGCATAAGAAATGCTAAACCCAAAGGTATTCGCAAGGAGACTAGTTTGTAACGAATTTAGAACCTTTCCAGATAACCGCCTAGAACAAAGGATCAGACTTTATTGACTCCATTTGTAAAAGTATCTAGAAGTTTCAAATTAAATTTTCTACTGGTTTTTTCTTTAAAAAAATATAACTAGATGATTCCCGCGAGTTTGTCCTCATGGATTTATATTTTTAGGGTTCCGTACCTTAAAAGGAAAAAGGAACCCTTATAGGATCACTTCGTTGTCTGTCTGTTTGTCCGTCTGTCTGTCGTGTCTGACACGAAACCCTTAAGGGTACTTTCCCATTGACCTAGAATCGAGAAATAATGGGGTATTTTTTATTTATTCATTTATTTATTATGGAATACAAACAGCTTTTACATTTTTACTTAGTTACTTATTTCTAGTTTGTACATATGCCTATTAAGTGTTCACTCATTTACATTATATCTATTGAATTTTGTATTATATTTTTATGCATAACAGTTATTGATTCATAGTGTAAAATGTCGAAAAAAACACCCGAGTACGGAACCCTCGGTACACGAGTCTGACTAGCACTTGGCCGGTCTTAAATAATTCAGTGGATTAGATTTTCCGGGATAAAAATTAGGCTCTGCCCGTCTCCAAGTTGCAAGCTTATATTAAACTAAATAGATGATGCCCGCGACTTAATCCACGTGGATTCAGGTTTTTTAACAATCCCGTGGGAACTCTTTAGCGGCTATCTAAAGCTATCCCTGCATCAAACTTCAACAGACAGACAGTAAAAATAAATAAAATAAAATAAAAATCTTTTTTATTCGAATAAACTTTTAAAAGTACTTTCGAATAGTCGGATGCATCTACCACTGGTTCGGAATGCCTTTGCCGTTTTGTAACGTTAAATATGGATTTAATCCAGAGTGTGAACTTTTCGGATAACGACAGTAAGGCCCGGTATCCACCTGAGCGGAGAGAAGAGGAGAGGAGAGGAGAGGAGAGGAGAGGAGAGGAGAGGAGAGGAGAGGAGAGGAGAGGAGAGGAGAGGAGAGGAAAGGAGATGCGTCCAATCGACCAATCAGATTCAAAATAGATGACGTGAAAAAATTATCACGTCATTTTTTTAAAAGCGGATTGGTTTACTGTACCTACACATCTCCTCTCCGCTCCGCTTGGGTGGATATCGGGCCTTAGGTCGAGAAAGTGAAGCCTCTAAAGTTATTCAAATAAAATAAGCTTCGGTGTTTCGAATAAATACATACTTGAGTTTGCTTGCGTTTGCCAAGCAAGGCATAGGCCGTACACTTATTTGAATATGAATGAACTATCTCGATGTTATTGGCTCAGTGATACTATCTTTAGGTCTGTTCGTCCATCTGTTTAACTGTTTTTGAGGTTTAGCTCAGCGAGGTTTGTAAATATAGGTTCTTCCAGTTATACACACGTATTAAGTCGACGTAAGCCCGACTAGTTGTCCTTTCGTAGTCGTAGTCAACCCAGATAAGGGTTGTTCTCGTTGAGTCACACTGTGACACAAAGGGGGGGGGGGGGGGGGGAAATTGCTGTGACACAAGAGGAATTTTATTTTCCCGATGTGTCACACCACATCTGAAAAGATTTATTTAAAGTTAAGACTAAGTAGGTGGGTGGGTTGTCGTTCTAGATCCTAGACGATAATTAACAGTTTATCTCTTTTTTATTTATGCTCGAGAATGACACTTAATTAATTAGTAGTAAAAAAACCGGCCAAGTGCGAGTCAGGCTCGCGCAATGAGGGTTCCGTACTACAGTCGTATTTTTTCGATATTTTGCTCGATAATTCAAAAACTATAATGCATAAAAATCAATAAAAATTTGGTTTAGAATGTACCTACAGGTGAAGACCTTTCATATGATACCTCACTTGATATAGTTATCTTACTTCGAAAATTGAAAATACTATTTAATAGTTCATGACCACAATTTAATTTTGTTTTGTGTGATGTAACCACAAATTCACGATTTTCAGATTTTCCCCGAATGTCTGCTATAAGACCTACTTACCTGCTAAATTTCATGATTCTAGGTCAACGGGAAGTACCTGTAGGTTTCTTGACAGACCTACAGACAGACAGACAACAAAGTGATCCTATAAGGGTTCCGTTTTTCCTTTTGAGGTACGGAACCCTAAAAACATCATAATTTGGTAACTAACAGCCATTAATTAACCAAATGGTTAATTAATTTCAAATATTATGTTAGGTTTGTTTGAAAATATTGATTAAGTAGTTTTAAAATAAGTCCATCCAGTCTATTGAGTATGTCCAGCCCGTAGGTAAATGTTATAGGTGTATGTATAAATAATTAGAACTGCAGCATCCGCTGACGCTTGACTTGGAGCAACCATGGAGAGCACATCTTAAGGTACCTATACAAAGAAACAAGCCTGGATGCTCGGAATAAATACATACTGAATTCGGTTGCGTTTGCTAAAGTAAGGATCGGGGATGGGCCACTCCCTATTTGAATTCGAATCTTCGATCTCCATGTTATTGCTTCCTGCGCTTTTTGGGAAGAAACAAGGATTTTGTTCGTAGTTTAAAAAGCTTTATAGGCAACTTAAAAAAAACCGGCCAAGTGCGAGTCAGGCTCGCGCAATGAGGTTTCCGTACTACAGTCGTATTTTTTAGACATTTTGCAGGATAATTAAAAAACTATGATACATAAAAATAAATAAAAATCTGTTTTAGAATGCACAGGTGTAGAACTTTCATATAATACCACTTGATATAGTTATCTTACTTAGAAAATTGAAACTAATAATTATTAGTTCATGACAACAATTTAATTTTTTTTGTGTGATCTAAACCCTAAATTCACGGTTTTCAGATTTTTCCCCAAATGTCAGCTATAAGATCTACCTACCTGCAAAATTTCATGATTCTAGGTCAACGGGAAGTACCCTGTAGGTTTCTTGACACACAGACGGACCGACAGACAGACAGACAACAAATTGATCCTATAAGGGTTCCGTTTTTCCTTTTGAGGTACGGAACCCTAAAAAGGAGAAAGTTCTCAATTTAACAGTATGTATTTTAGCGTTCAAACTAGCGTGCGCAAACTGAGTCCCTATGAAAAAGGACCCCGGATGGGTTCGTAACTAGTTGGGCTAGCGTCGACTAAACACGCGAGTAAAGCCAGGTGTGATATACGTATGTATTTCTTGTATTGAAGCAGGTGTTATTTTGCGGAAATCCATTATAATATACAATGTCGGGGCGAAAAGTGCGTCGTGTGTTTTTGGGAATGTGTGTGGTGTGGAATGTGGGGGGGGTTTGCATATCGCATGATGCATGTTGCACCATACAGATTTGATTTGTTTCAGCGGATTATGGCAAATTGAGCTTCTGGTTCATTGTATGTATTTTGTACATTATCGTCAGCCCGTGGACGTTCACTCTTGTATACATAGGTCTTTCATACAAAGTTCCATCACACTCGGGTCCTCAACTTTTCTCATCCAGTCACTTTCCACCAGCCTCTTTATACTGTCGGTCCATCGTGCTGGAGAGCGCCCACAATACGCTTGCTTTAGGGATGTAACGAATGTCATATTTTGGACATCCGCGGATGCGAATGCGAATATTCGTTACATCACTAGCTTGCTTATACCTACGCGGTATCCACTCTAGGACTTTTCAGCTCCAATAGCCCTAGACCCAAGCATGGCCTGCCCACTGCCACTTCAGCTTGCTAATGGTCTGGGCTATATGCACCTTGGTTCTCCTGTGGATCTCCTCATTACTGATCTTATCCTCAGAAAAACTCCTAACATAGCCCTCTCCATTACAAATAACATGAAAAAGACAACAGCGTAACAGTTTTTTATTGCGTGTCAGTTTTTATCATGTTTGGTTAATTACCTACTGTCCTTTAAAAAGTAAAAGGAAATCCTTTGTTCTGTAAAAAACGGCTCTTAAATGTTAACTGTTTTAGGCATCGTTCCAAAAGCGATTCTACGACCAATGACACTTGTTGGTTTGTTTGTTGTTCATGTTTGTTAAGGTTGTATCAGTACACTCGGCAGCGGAAAAGCCCTTTTAGGGTAATGTTGTTCTCAAGTGTTTTAATAGTACTCTGAAAGCGGGGGCCTCTGTAAATGAGACAACTATAATTTTAAACCTGCTTAATTAGAAAACTGGATTATTGGAAACCCTCAATAATTGGAAAATATGTCTTGGTCCCTTGAGATCCCAATTAACCAGGTTTCACTTACCTTTACTAGATGATGCTCGCGACTTTACGTGGAGTTAAACAGATGGGACTTTTTTTATACAATCTTTATTTTAAGAGATTATTCGCTTGGCGAATATAATTATACTCTATATCGCTACGAATGGGACTTGAAAAGCTAGGAGATGGATAGACAGACACACTTTCGCATTTATAATAATATTCGTATGGATATGGATGGATACATGGTAATCCATGAAGATAAAAATAAAAAGTAGAAAAAGCTAATTTTCTATTTTGAACAAACCTATGGCAAGCCTTTGTTTTTTCAGGATAAAAATAAAGTAATTTATGCGAGAAAATATTTTTTATGTTAAAAAATTGAAAAATATTTGTCGTTTACGTCATGTGGCGTCATTAATCTCTTTCCGTACAGAGCGTGACGTTACCTAATTATTTATTCACTTAAAAAAAAATCTAGCCCCATAAACTACCGCTTTACAAAAAATCCCGTCATTTTATTGCTACAGTCCAAAACTTATTGTGCCAACATTTACTTTCCTAATCACTTACATTGTACCTACAATGAATGGCGTTCACCATAAATAAAGTAAAGTACTACATCTGGGTAGAGCCTTAGTAAATTACCGACAACTGTTTTTGTCTTTGCTCTCGTACAAAAATAAATTAGTTTTATCGTTTTCTCTGAGAAAGAAACTAGTAATTATTGTTTTGACGACCTCCCTGGCGCAGTGGTAAGCGCTGTGGTCTTATTAGTGGGAGGTCCCGGGTTCGATTCCTGGCAGGGATTTGGAATTTTATCATTTTTAAATTTCTGGTCTGGTCTGGTGGCAGGCATCGGTCGTGGCTAGTTACCACCCTACCGGCAAAGCCGTGCCGCCAAGCGATTTAGCGTTCCAGAAGTTAGGTAGAAACCAAAGGGGCATGGGTTTATTAAAAACTGCCATACCCCTTCTAGGTTAGTCCGCTTACATCTTAGACAGCATCATCACTTACCACCAGGTGATATTGATATCTTAATTTGAAAAAAAATGTAAAAGAGGGGAAAAGGGTCGTGTAAAACGACAAGACAAAAGTTTTTTCAGCGATGTAATTTTTCAATGAATCGTGGGAATACAATCATCACCTTTGTGACAAGCACTTGCATCTTCGGCCACGTCATCAGCACTTACCTTATCCGCGGAAATAAGTTTTAGTATGGCGGTCTCTCTGTTACGTAATCCCATACAAATGATAGAGACAAAAGTCTCAGTGTGCGTTAACCATTTTGAAACACCAACCAATCAAAAACATGTTTTCTAAAAACATTTGAAATTCAATTCAAAAACGTTTTTAACAAAACATTCGAAATTCAATCATAACAAAACATAGTTTCGTTTAGTTAGTGATTGCTTGATGAAGTCTCAGTTGGCGGGCACCATTTTGAGACACCAACCAATCACAAACATATTTTCTAATAAATTTTTTTTACAAAAAAAATAAAAACCGACTTCGATACACAAACACTAAAAATTGAAAAAAATTTAATTTATTACCGAATATATTATGTATACAAGAGTTAATATAGTTCCATAATAATACTTTTTGGTGCCGGTGCCAATTAGCTTTAGCTGCGCGAATCGTCTAGACTTCATATTTTTATGAGACTCCACAATGGCACCTCATTGGCACCGACCCCAAAAAATATTATCATGGAACTATATTAACTCTTGTATACATAATATATTCGGTAATAAATTAAATTATTTTTCAATTTTTAGTGTTTGTGTATCGAAGTCGGTTTTTATTTTTTTTGTAAAAAAAATTTATTTCACAATTTTTAGTGGTCCCATGGAATTATGCTATGACTGGTTAAAAATCTACTGTTTACTAAGCTATTACACTGATCGCGAGCAATTTACTCTTATCCGTTGAGGAGTTCCATTATCTATCTTCGAAGATGTTGATCAGATCTTCACCAAATTTAAATGGGACCAACTTTGAAGTATACCCTTTCAAACAAAAAAATAATTTTCAAAATCGGTCCAGGCGTCTTCGAGTAATCGGGGAACATACATAAAAAATAAAAAAATAAAAAAAATATAAAAAAAGATTCCGACGAATTGAGAACCTCCGCCTTTTTTTGAAGTCGGTTAAAAACATTTGAAATCCAATTCGAAAACGTTTACAAAACACATTCGAAATTCAATTATTAGAAAACTTTAGTTTCGTGAAGAAAATGAAAAATTTTCTTACTTGCATTGTTGGTTAGAAAATTACACTACGCTTTAGTATTGTTTGAAAAGCGCTGAAATGAAGTGCAGGGTGAATTCCTTACTTTTGGCCAAATTATTCATAATGCAAGAGCGCAGTTGCATGAACATCCGGGCCAGACCAAACGGAATGAGGTATGAGATGAGCGCCACAGGTTGAGACATCTGCCATATACGAATTTAATATCCTCTTCTTGAGGGTAAGACGAATTTGTAGAGTGGTTGGTTCGTACAAGTTCATATCCAAGAAATAATAGTCAAAAAGCCAAAAGTCAAATGTTTTATTCAAAATCCATACTGGTATTATAAATGCGAAAGTGTGTCTGGCTGTCTGTTTGTCTGCTAGCTTTTCACTGCCCAACAGTTTAACCGATTTTGATGAAATTTGGTACAGAGTTAGCTTACATCCCGGGGAAGGACATATACTACTTTTGTACCGGAAAATTAAAGAGTTCCCATGGGATGTTTAAAAACTAAAACCACGTGGAAGTCGCGACCATCATCTAGTACGTAATAAATTACACTTCTTGATGGTCGGTTGCATTTGTAAGATGATGATATTAGTGGGGATAATAATTTTCACGCGAATAATTTAAAACTAAAGCTACGAGAGTTCCAAACGTGGCCAGGTCTGAGAAGAGCTCACAACAAACTCAGATAAATAGAACTTGGATATTATAATATCTTATGTTTCAAGTTTGTGAGTTTACAATCTGCGAAAGTTTATTTAACTTTGTTATTAAATTTGAACACTAGAATACATAAACGCATGCATGGGATGGATTTCAGATTTATTAAAGTCTGGAGTTGTGTATTTTACCCGATTCAAAAAGAACTCCTTTTTGGAATGCAGAATTCTGAGATAGACGCATATTTTCAGGGTTCCGTACCTTGAAAGGAAGAAATGAACGCTTATAGGATCACCTCGTTGTTTGTCTATCAAGAAACCTATGGGGTACTTCCCGTTGGCCTAGAACCATGAAATTTGGCAGGTAGATACGCCTTATAGCACTCGTAAGGGGAAAAATCCGTAAACCGTGAATTTGTGGTTACATTAAAAAAATGTGTTCATAACCCACTTGGTATTATCGCAATCTTACTTTGAAAATTTAATTTTTTTTGTGATTTTTTTTTTGTTGTTTTAGTTCTAAGTATGGGGAACCCCCAAAAATTATTGTTTTTTTCTATTTTTGTGTGAAAATCTTAATCCCGTTCACAGAATACACCTACTTACCAAGTTTCAACAGTATAGCTCTTATAGTGGCTGTGAAATACGGACGGACAGACAGATGACGAATCTATAAGGGTTCCGTTTTTTGCTATTTGGCTACGGAACCCTAACTACGACGTTGCGTAGGTACTTGGACGATCTAACCTATGGACTTGTAACGCGCCTAATATTACGAATAAAAATTTCTGTCACTTTTGGTGCGGGACGAGGAAACACTACATAGACAACTTGACACACTCACTCAACAAAGTTTTGTGTCATTATTAACACACTCATATCTAAATTTAATTAATCCCATTTACACACACACACACATGCACACACGCTCACACATACTCATAAGCACACACTCACACACGCATACACACACACACATACAATCATACACACACTGTTGTAATTTTATTTTATTATTGTATATACCTACATTTATTCTAACTCTATTCTGTTAAAATAGTTTAATTATAATTTTAAGTAATCTCTTTTGGCCTTCTGTTATACCTAGATTTAAATTTAAATAATAATTATGTATTTACGCTGTTGATTACTTTCAAATAAACAAAATAAAATAAAATAAAAAAATCTTCAACACTACTACATTTTACGCACACTAATAAGTTATATACATCAACATACAAAGACATTACGAGTGTAAGACAGTCAAATTGATTTGCGATGCTACCGTATCGATATTTTAAAATATATCGATAGTTTTTCAGAAACAAAAGTAGAAGTAAGAATTTATTTCTCGTATTTAATTACTTAAAACCAGTGTTTGGTCAGCGTAGCGTATTCTTGCATACATTCACCTCACTTAATAGGTAATTATCCCAAAAACTAATAATGCAACGTAAAAATAAGAAAAATATTTATTTAAAAAATATGCACATACTTTTTTACTTATTTTATATCATTTTTAATCTTTTGTATTTTTTTATATAACGAAATTTTCATTTAAAATTTCGATAGTGAAAATGTGCTTATTAATGACCTTGGACGATCTAACCTAGGTTAGATCGTCCAAGTTAATGACTTATATTATTATATAATACAAAATAAACCTGACCGCGCAAAAGCCTACCAAACATAATTAGTAGTTATATCAATCAATAAAATGTTTTTTTCTTTCCAATCAATCATTTATTTATTGCACATTGGGTTTACATGGTAATTCCAATATGGTGTACTCTTTGTCCAAAAAAATTGGGACGAATCAAAGTGCGCCGAACAGATAGTACTTGTGCGGGTAGGTTCCCAACTACGTTTTCGATCGCACAATTGTGCCCACTTCATTTTAAAGTGGGCGTCTTTAGGAAATCTGTAAAAATAAAACGATTATGATAAATTATTACCTAATCCTCATCCTTGAGAAAGGTACACCTTTTAGCTACATATTACCCAGTTCAGAGACACCCTACCCCGTTTCGCGCCTATCACTAAAATTGCGTTGCTTTAATTTTTTTTTTAATGTATTAAGTACGTGAAATCACAGAAATCGACCAGTTTTATTACAAGTATAGGTAGCGAGAAAATTGTGGTAATTAATAATAACTATTCTTTACTTGACTTGAAGACGGTAATTTAGTCGTTAATAATAAAGAAAATGTTTTCATCGATATCGATAATCGAACCGCAATCACTATCACATGATTCTTAAAAATCGAACCTTATGTCCTATGCAATTAAATCTAATACTGAATTTTTTTGTAAAAATAACACTATAGTCTCGTGGGGAGTGCGGTATACTATAGACGGAGAGCCAGGGCCCAAAATACTGTTTGAATTTACTAAGGCTAATTTTTTTATAGTTCATTAGAATGGTTGCGTACACAAACAAACTGCGGTCAGTCAAGTGAACCTGAGAACAGTGACTCAGGTGCGCTATCAAAGGTGTCGTACCTGCGAGGTAATAAAATGAATTTACTAAGGCTGAAAATTCTTATATAACTTGTATATTGCATATAAATAAAAGTTGTAATGGTTAGTCAGCAGAATATGGGGACAGAGCTGGTCAGTATGCGCAAAAAATTAGCCTTAGTAAATTCAAACAGTTTTTTGGGCGCTGGCTCTCCGTCTATAGTATACCGCACTTCCCACGAGACTATAGTGTTATTTTTACTACTACGTAATTTCATGCTGTTCACGCGTATTCAAATTTTAACCTAATTTGTATATAACGAGGGTTGCAATTGTTTAGAAAAAACAAAATATAGTCTCGTGAGGAGTGTGACTCGTTTCTACCGAATTATTACGTACTCAATTACTGAATCGGTAAAGTTCTCGATTGTTATTTTATTATAATAATTTATGTAATTTAATTTATAGAAAGCGTTTATTACACCAAAAATACTTACTTATGAAATGAAATTCCATCTTTTTGTAAATTTGATGTGTTTGATTTGTTCTTGCACTCACTAACGGCACAAACAGGCATTTTTCACCCAGCGTGTAAGACGTCGTCACACATCGAAAACGATTCTGACAATGACAAAATCGATTCCGCAAACAATGTTTATAAACGCAGTGGATTAAAAATCCATTACTATTGACAGAGGGGAATAATCATGCGAGGCGCGTCCTTAGGTTAGATCGTCCAAGCGTAGGTACAAAGGATTTAAATCACTTCGTCAGAAGTCGTCGATTTGTAAACTAACTTACTAAACCGTTTCTGATTCTCAATCAGGCCTCACCAAATAAAGTTGTCAGCCACAATACTCGATCGAAATTTTAATTAATCCCTTTTAGGGTTCAATAAGATTGAAACATGGAAAGAGCAAAGGGTATTAAGCAAAGGTTTCTTGGAAAAATCATCGAGATGTAGTTGCCTTTCCTCGAATTCAGACTTTGATTTCTTTCATATCTTTTACCAGTACTAATCTATCTATATCCAGTATCCATACTAATATTAAAAATGCGAAAGTACGTCTGTCTGTTTGTCTGTCTGCTAGCAAAATTTTTCAAGGTTTTGGAACCAAATAAATCAGCGCCACCTCTAAGATACTAATGAAGGACCCGTTTGAAATCCAGGCGTCACTGAGGTTGCATTGGTGCTAAAGCACCAATGAGTCGGTGCCATTTTGTTTATTCAATGACCCTGTTCATACGAAGTAACATATAAGTCAATGTCTGCTAGCCTTGTCGTTATTATTTCGTCGATATTAGGTATAGATATCATCCCACAAAAGGTTCAAATATAATGTTATACCATTTTAGTTCACCACCGTGTCCTGCAGCAGTTAAGAGTTTTTTTTTACTTTCACATAATTGTTAATTTCATAAGGTAAAAAAACCGGTCAATTGCGAATCAGGCTCGCGCTACGAGGGTTCCATACTACAGTCGTATTTTTCGACATTTTGCACGATCATTCAAAAACTATGATGCATAAAAATAAATAAAATTCTGTTTTAGAATGCACAGGTGAAGCCCTTTCATATGAAATCCCACTTGATGTAGTTATCTTACTTCGAAAATTGAAAATACTAATTATTAGTTTATGACCACAATTTAATTTTTTTGTGTGATGTTACCACAAATTCACGGTTTTCAGATTTTTCCCCTAATGCCAGCTAAAAGACCTACCTACCTGCCAAAATTAATGATTCTAGGTCAACGGGAAGTACCCTGTAGGTTTCTTGACAGACCGACAGACAGAAAACAAAGTGATCCTATAAGGGTTCCGTTTTTCCTTTTGAGGTACGGAACCCTAAAAAAGACATTTTTACTGTATAAACCCCAATCTGTTCAGCATGCCCACGCAAATTAAGAGTACAAAAATCCAAACCCGGCTTATTTTTCGCGAGCCTTTAAAAATTGGAGTGAACAGGAGTTTTTGATAATGTCGCTACATTTCGATGTGGAGCACTCGCCATTTTGCCGCACTTTTATACAAGTTATAATTAAAAGGATCATCCAGTGCGATTCAGCGCTGATGGAATTTTTAAACAAACACTTACTCCTACCTCGCCAACTCTGCGATTTTTCAATGTATTTTTTTCAGACAATTAAAAACAGTAGCTAGGTAAATAGTAATTTTTTTGTTTGAATTTTGTACTATTCTTTAAAAAAACTTTACTATTTCGTGATTTGTTGAAAGTTAATAATATAAGTAACCCATATTAATATCCATACTAATACTATAAATGCGAAAGTGTGTCTGTCTGTCTACTGCCTTTCACGGCCCATCCGTTCAACCGATTTTGATGAAATTTTGTACAGAGATAGCTTGCATCCCGGGAAAGTACATAGGCTACTTTTTATCCCGGAAAATCAAAGGGTTCCCACAGGATTTTTAAAAACCTAAATCCACACGGATGAAGTCGGGGCGTCATCTAGTTAATAATAAATTACCCCTTAATACTATGTGAATTATTTACATTGAGATTATACAATATATGACTTGTGTTTATATCAGACCAAATGAGGAGATCTGCAGGAAAACTAGAGTAACCGATATAGCTAAATGGACTGCAATGCCGAAATGGCAATGGGAGTGGACGTCTATTGGTTGATAACAATGATGATAATCATGATGATAATATTATAACCCGCTCTAAGAAAATAGTTCCGGAAATCCGTCATCATCCTGTAATTATCGTGTAGCCAGTAGCACAAGTGTTAAGCCTCCCAAGCATTTCTTTGTACGAAAAACTATTACCAACATAATCTTTCGTAAAAATGTGGCTCAAAGGACATGTATCCGATACGTATATAAATTGGTCGGCATCGAAACCAATAAAGTGAGGGGATTTCCTCGGGCTCTTTTGTCCTTTGCTGATATCATTATCTTTTTGCGGACGTGATTGCGTTTATTGCTCAGTCTCCGCAAGAACGGATATTATTAAGGCCCTGGGTGATCGTACTTACCTACTACAAACCTACTACTTGTAGTCTAAGAGACTAGTTGTCTCCCGCGCATTCACGTGAATCCCTGTGCGATATTGAATGAATATTCTATAACATCGACCTAAGATACCTGGCATCAACATATTTCATGACTCAGCTACTGCATTCAAAAAAAAGCTCTTATCATTTTACGGTGGGTTCATCTCCTAAGTAACTTAATTATTAATTGTTTAGTTAAGTAGTTAGTTAAGTTCTTTTTATTTGTCTAGATATTTTGCAAATGCTGTGTACACATTTTATAGATACATTTATCAGCCTGTGTTTGTCTATAAGTGTCGTAGTTTGTGTTAAATTAATGTATTGTGTGTGTTCCTAGTAAATAAAATAAACAGCCTAATCCTTAGAATATATAATAATCCTGTACCAGATTGAAGATAGTTTGCCAATCCGCACCTGGCAAGCGTGGTGGACTATGACCAATCCCCTTCTCATTTTAAGAGGAGACCCTTACTCAGCAGTATGCTGGCGACGCAACGGGTTGATCATGATCACCAAGGCCCTGGGTGATCGTACTTACTACATAATACAGTACGCGGCCGAAAGTAATGTACATCGACCTTTAGAAGGAGATAGCAGATTTGTAGAGCGTTGTCTCTGTCGTTGAGACCGACAAAACGCCTTATGGGTATGAGTGAAAGAGACAACGCTCTACAAAGCCGAAATTCATGTACAGTATTTTCTGCCGCGTGCTGTACCTGATAATTGATGTTACCTAGAAAATCCTAAATACCTGCCTATTAAGTTTCATATTTTATCGCCCTCAATATTTTAGCTAAGCAAGTTAAATTGATGGGACTAAAAATAGAACGATCGATTCTTTTTAGAATATCCGCTGTGAAAATAGGTTGATTTTCAGTTCCATCTATTTGGTTCGTTAAATTTCCTGTCCATTAGAATAAAACCGGTAAATGCGAGTCGAGCTCGCATACGAAGGGTTCCGTACCATGGCGTGCCAGCCAGGCAACCTCCCAGTGTGCCTAGGTGCTGGTCCCTTTTAGATGCATCAGAGGTGAAGAGTATATTATAGCAGTATCCGGGCCGGTGCACCCCGGTAACATGGCTAATAATTTCTCTTCGGGGATATTGTTGGCTATGGCTAATGACCTGGCAGGGGGGAGGTTTTTCCGCGTGCCCCTCTAACTAGAAGAGGGCACAGTGGACGAGGCGGAGGATAGGTCGCGGGCGACGTGCGCAGGGTCTGCAGTTGTCGTCCGTTGGGTCCCCGGGTCGGCAGGTGCACACACTTTGGTGATGCGCCTCGGACATGCGGTGGGGGGACCTTGTGAGTGGGTCCCCGGTGGAGGGTTCGCCTCGGCGGATGTCGCTGGCTGGGTCGCGGTTGATTGCTTCGGTGGTCCGGTGACCCAGTCGCCAGGCGACGCGCAGGAGCGCCGCTGGGTTTTATTGGGTATTCCGGTCACCTCTCCGGTACCACATACCTTCCCTCCAGTTGGTTGGCCGGCTGGTTAACTGGCTGGCCTCCAGGAGGGGAGGACGCGTAAACGCATTTCCCAGCGTTAAAAAAAAGGTAGGTACGTAATATCGTACAAGATATGCCTATTTTTTTTTGTGTAGAACTAGATTTAATTAATAAACTGTATACCTACTAAAACTAACATATTATATGTATCTTCGGTAGCACCGAAGCACCTTTTCACCCAGTCAACCTAGCACCCCAAGTTTTTTTTCGATATTGTAAACAAGACCATTTTAATATCAACTTTTACTTCTTTACCCATTTTATTTCAAGGGAATGGAAAATTGTATCCACCCAAAGATCTCAGTAGACAATCTTTCATCAGAATTGAAACAAAATGAATGTTCAATAAAAAAAATCGTATTTCACTTTCTGTAGCGGTTCTCGAAATTTTAATATTGCCCTTTCTAACAAACGGAATACGAAATTGAAGTATTTATTAAAATGCAAATCTCTTGTACTCGTTACAAAGGCATTGTACCTACTTTAATATTACGAACGAAAAAAGAATAGAGAGCTTTCAAAGCTTAATTTGATACAACTATGTTCAATGCCTACATCTAATTCATCTCAAGCAAGACTATAATTTTATATTGCTACAAATCCTAATAATAATATTATAAATGTGAAAGTGTGGATGTTTGGATGTTTGGATTTTTGTTGCTCAATCACGCAAAAACTACTGGACGGATTTGGCTGAAATTTGGAATAAGATAGATTATACCCTGGATTAAAACATAAGCTACTTTTTATCCCGAAAAATCAAAGAGTTCCCGCGGGTTTTTGAAAACGTAAATCCACGCGGACGAAGTCGCGGGCATCAGCTAGTTAGTGATAATATAAAAAATAGTGCATACCATGACGCGTAGTAAATCCATTGAACGCCAAAATCAAAGAAGTTTTTCTTCATCTTTCTCCAATTTTTTAATTGATAAGCCAACAAAACTCTTGCGAGTACGTGCAGACAGTTTTATCTTTCAGTACTCCCTTTTTTAAGTGTCCGATAAGCGTCCACTCGTATACTAACAAAATATTTTACGGGTGAAAGATAAAATGCTTACAAAAAGTGACCTTTTCAGAGGTCAAGGTTCATTCAATTTCGTCACTCACATTTTCATTTTATCGTTGAAAATTATTATTGAATTTGAATATTTTGACATTGAGAAAAGATGCAGAATAATATTATGAATCTCATTTTATAATTTTATTCGATAACGAGGTAACGCTAGAATGCAATTTTTCAACGAATTATATTAGTCTCTGTTGCAATTAACGGTGTTAATCTTAATCTATATATATAAAAGGAAAAGGTGACTGACTGACTGACTGACTGACTGACTGATCTATCAACGCACAGCTGAAATTACTGGACGGATCGGGCTGAAATTTGGCATGCAGATAGCTATTACGACGTAGGCATCCGCTAAGAAAGTGACAGTTCAACCCCTAAGGAGGTGAATTAAGGGTTTGATGTAGTCCACGCGGACGAAGTCGCGAGCATAAGCTAGTAAACGATGCAGTCTAAATTGTATCTTAGAAGCGTGCTGACCCGCAAGAGGTGCCTATGGGTAGTTATTTTAATCTTTATTATATAAAAGGAGGAACTGACTAACAGAAAAACCAAAAAACACCTAAAAATAATCAATCAGCTCCATTTTTTCCATCCGCCTGTATGCGTCCACAGCTGGACATAAGCATTCCCAAGAGCGTATATAATAATTATTATTACCTATCAGCTTGGAAATAATCTTGTTATATTGACGTAAGTTACGCTTATGATTTAAACTAGCTTATGCTCGTGACTTCGTCCGCGTGGACTACACAAATTTCAAACCCCTATTTCACCCCCTTAGGGGTTGAATTTTCAAAAATCCTTTCTTAGCGGATGCCTATGTCATAATAGCTATCTGCATGCCCAGCCCGATCCGTCCAGTAGTGCTGTGCGTTGATAGATCAGTCAGTCAGTCAGTCAGTCAGTCACCTTTTACTTTTGTATATTTAGATTAAAAGTAAATACAAATATGTGAATAAATAAAAGGGATATCCAATCAATTTTATCTATGCCACTCTCGAGATGGATCACCCAATTCCCGACTCATCTTAATTCTACCGAGGACAATCAATCAAGTACAAAGACAAAGGCGTTTTTGTGGACTCTCCCGAAATTAGGTCCTTATGCCTTTGATGCCTACTTAGGTATAAACCCAAGATGGTCTTGTACTTGTACTTGATGGATGTCCGTAGTCTAGATTTTCTTAATAGAATATTCGAAAAGGTTTTTAGCAGTAGAAACTCGATTATCCGGCACTCGGTTATACGGATTCGCGATTATCCGGACTACCAACCGAAAATTGTTCGGCCAAGTGCGAGTCAGACTCGCGCACCAAGGGTTCCATCGGGTATTTTTTCCGCCAATTTGTACGATAAATCAAAAATTATTATGCATAAAAATCTGTTTTAGAATGTACAGGCAAAGCCCTTTCATGTGATATCCCACTTGGTATAGTTAGTTATCTTACTTTGAAAATTGAAAATACTATTATAGTGAACTACATAATTAGCACAAAACCCGCTTTTCTTCATACATTCGATTATCCGGATTTTCGATTATCCGAATCCCTAACGACAACAATTAATCCGGTTAATCGAGTATTTGGGTGAAATAAACTTATCTATGGGTTTTGTTTTTTGTCTCCAGGATGGAAGCTATGTGTACCCACAATAATTATTATGCCAAGATTCGCTGAGCGAATGGACCCTAAAACGGTAGCAGACAGACAGACAGAAATACTTCTGCATTTATTTATTTGTCGTTGAACTTTTATTTTTGTTTCTAATTTAATAGTTTGTTATGGGTTGTAATAAAATTCCTGAAATAAAATTCATTTATTTATTTATTATTTAATTATGAAGTAAGGAGTCAAACCCGCAGCAATGAGAAATACGATGCAACGCAACGAGACTAGATCCAAGTAGGTGGGAGAAATCGTACACATTATAATCAAGGTTTTACCTAACAGAAATACTACATTTCAACGAACATTTTCATCACGCTTTTTTGTGCCTACTATCTATATTCTATAGGCATAAAATACACTTATGTACTCGTATATTATACTGACATGACAAGGGCCAACAGAAATCCTTATTTCCCCCCGGAACGTAGACATTTCCACGACAAGTGTGTGAAAGCCCTGTGTATTGTTTCTAGCAAAGATTAATACATTAAATTTCAGTGACAGATAGGATAAAATCACAAAAGTCATAAACTACAAAAGCATATAAATAAGTAATAACATATTCACAAGATATAACATTTAAAACAAAAAGGGTAAGTACTAGCATGCCGACTGTAACATTGATAATTATGTAATATTCCTACCTTAAAAAATTACACACTAATTTCAGTAAGAAGCAACCTTTTTAAGAAACACAAGTGTTTAATAAATTACTTACACAAATATCACGCAGAGAATCTCCGAGCACAGCTCTCTCCATTGCCTGCTAAATGACTCTGAGCTTTCTTATAAGACCTATAGTTTGCTAAGATAGCTGCAATGTTAGAAATTAGCGACAATAATATTATTATAGTCAAAGATGAAAGGGCGCTCACCTGGAAGACAAAGTACTCAATCCAGATAAACGAGTTTTTATGACAAGTATAAAACATTAGATTGCTTTTTAATTTTTCATACACACACATACACACATACACACACACACACACACACACACACACAAGCACACACTTTTTAGATAAGATTCTCCGAGACACGGTTTCAACTAGTTCGGAAAATAGGTGCACATTTAGTAATTAGGTACAACTAAGTAATTTACGTCACAGTCATATCCATGTTTATTTTATAATATTTGAATTTTACATTTTGTTGAGCCCAATAAATTTTATCTTTATCTATAACGCAATTGGCCGCTCTAACAGTTAAATCTCTTTGGTTTTGAAGTTGTTTGTGCGTGTACCGGCCGAGAGCACATAAAGTGCGTTTCATGACAAGTGGCAACAGTCACCACAATGCATAGTGAACAGCAAGGCTTTTATATGCCTTTGACATTTAGTGTTGCACCATAGACAAGTACTACAGCAGGTGAACAAGAAAAACAGTAAATTATAGAATCCGCTAAGAAAGGATTTTACAAAATGCAACCCCTTAGGGAGGTAACCCTTAAGGTTTGCATTTTGGGGGTACTAATAAGGGTTTGAAATTTGTGTAGCCTACGCGGAAGTAGTCGCAGGCATAAGCTAGTAATAAATAAATAACTTAAGAAAAAAATTACATGTATTTAAAGATTAAAATTTACAGAATATATTAAATGTTATAAAATAATTATAAATTAATTTATTTGGTAAGGTAGGTATAATAACAGACAACTCTATAAAATCAACTTAAATCTAAATTAAAAGAAAAAAATGTATTAAATTGAAACTAAATTAAATTAAATCTAAAACCTCATCGAGAGCACCGCAGTGAGGCATTGTACCTACCCAAGATGCTGGCAGCATTTACCGATTTGTATGGCCAAGCGAATTTTTTTCCCAAGGTAGCTGCCAGCTCTCGGGTCCCCGGTTGACTCGATAACCATTTTCGAAATTCCCTCAAAAAGAGCTCGAGCCACCGGGCTTCCCGACCTCAAGGTCTCCACACCAAAAGGCACGAATAAAATTGTAACTCAGTACATATTATAGCAATTCAATCACGCATTTGTATTGTCCAAATTTCATTCCGAAACGAAAAATATTTCGGATTGTGGGTCGGTGTATAGAATTTTCTAAAAGCTAACATTTTGTTCAAAAGTGAATCGATCAAACTTTTCTGGTATTTTCAAACTAAACGCTATACAGACTGATTTTTCTTTGTTTGCGTTTTATTCCAAGCACTCAACGAATAGTCGGCAAATATTTGCAAAAACCGGCCAAGTGCGAGTCAGACTCGCGCACCGAGGGTTCCGTCCTACAGTCGTATTTTTTCGACAACCAGGACTTAGCAACCAATTGCACGATATTAGAATGAATAGTTTCATACAACATCTAGTCGACGCCTAGTAATCTTTGACTTGGACTACAGGTATGCGAGATACCTTATTACCAGATTGATCTCAGCTATACGTCGTAAACCTTTCTACCGAAAATCGAACGAGCCTACTTAGACTTATCTATGCTATATCTATGTGGTCGACATCCAACCCACTCGCACAAAACGTTTTTGATCAACGTTTCTGGTATAAGTCCCGCAAATTGCTTTTGCGCTGGAACCATGTCTCATCAACATCGAAATGACGTCATTTTGACGTCAGCCGAATATACCATCAGCTCGAAACTTCAGTCTAGTTCTGACTTCACTAAAATGGCAGCCACACGCGCATTAGCAATTTGCGGGACTTATACGAACCGGTAAGGTGTGGAAAAAAAATTACAAGTTTTACAAGTGTTGTTTATCAATAATTAAATTAGTTAAAGTTAATAATAATTACGACGTCTCTCAGGTCGTAATAATAAGGGTCATTATAATTGTGTATTATACAATTATAAACACTCACAGCTAGACATTTTTCATTTAGCCTTAAAAAATGGTTGCAAGGGAAAAATTTTTACTCCTTAGAAGAATTTTTCCAACATGATAAAAAGCGTTTTTGACATTCTATTGTTGGACATTATTTAAAAAAAAAAAAGCTTATTACAGTGCCTATATTCGCTTGGTTTTGACATTTTAGTTTGAGTTTAATTTTATGATTTGCCTGTATTTTATAAACAAATAGTCACACTCAATAATCACAACTGTTAACTATATTTGTACGCCGGCCGCCATGGCTAATGTGCTGGACTGTTTCTTAGATTTAACATCTTATGTACCACATTATGCAAATAAAGAATTATTCTATTCTATTCTATTCTATAAAGTGGGCACAGATCAAAGGGTCACTATAATATTATTATTATTAAAATGGCCACAGCTCAGATTGTTGCGCGTTTCGTTTATCTTTGTAGCCATTCTCAGAAACCAACCTAAAGTCAAGTAAAGCAACTGCTCTGCATTCTCCGGAAGTTTGAGCGTTACTTGGTACAGATCGTTCACTATAACTTGTCCCCTGCCGTCAGGTTGGCACCATTGCTTTGTATGCTTTATTCCTAAGATCTTAGGGTTCATTATTGTGTGATTTGCAATGGTGCCAACATAACGTCAGGGGACAAGTTACAGTGAACGGTCTGTATGTATGTGTATCGTATGCGTACCTACAACCTATATATGAAATTGTTTAGAATATTATGTACTAGATTATGCCCGGGACTTTGTCCGCGTGGATTTGGGTTTTTAACTATCCCGTGGGAAATCTCTGGTTTTCCGGGATAAAAAGTAGCCTATGTCACTCTCCAGGTCTTAATCTATACCCATGCAAAAATCACGTCAATCCGTTGCACCGTTGCGACGTGATTGAAGGACAAACCAACAAACCAACAAACAAACACACTTTTGCATTTATAATAAGGGTACTGATGAAGGTCATTAAGTTTTTTTCAAAATTAGAGGCATTTAAGCATTTTCATGAATACACTTAAACTGATTTAAGTAGTTAAAGAGCCTCAATAGCTCAACGGGTAAAGGAGTGGACTGAAAACTGAAAGGTCGACGGTTCAAACCCCGCCCGTCGCACTATTGGCGTACCTACTCCTAGCACAAGCTTCACGCTTAGTTGGAGAGGAATGGGGAATATTAGTCATTTAACATGGCTATAATTCATTAAAAAAAATGTTTAACATTTTGGTAACAAGCACAGACTTCATCATTGAATTATAGGTCCTTACTCCTCCAACCAGATGCTGCACATTACACTGCACTGAACTAGAGGTGTCAAAAAATAATGTACCTAATAAATTTATTAAATATATAAATGTATTCAAGATATTCGTTTTTAGATTAAAACAAAATTGAATACAATATATAATAAGTAGTGAAAATTTGAGAAAATGTTTCCTAAAAAATAACTCAAGCGTTCGATCTTTGATACGCCGCGCGCGGCGCGACCGAGCGACGATATTAGAGTAAATATTAGGTACAGCTGTTACAAAATACAAATATCGTCGCGACTCGACGGTGAATAATTATTACATCGAATTTTCGTATTGGCCTGTTACATGTTGACTGTGATGATACGAGTATGCGGCTAGTATTTTTATCATTTTGTTTGTTTCGTAATAAATTTTGAATGCAGTTTTATTTATTTGTGAACTTGAGTGTCGATAAATATTTAATGCGAATAATTGTAATGTAGATTAGGCAAAATAATGTAGATTAGGTACATTTTTGTGTTGTGATAGATTTGTGTCGCGCGTTAATAATACCTATTATAGTAGATTTGTTCTTTTTGGAAATACTTGCGTCATTTTATAAATCGTATGAGAAAATGTTTTTCAAAGTGTAGGTATTATCATACATTTAAGTATTATAGGTAATAGGTTAGGTACGTGAAGTGGTATTGTTCTTTTTAGAAATCATCATCATCATTTTATAATTCGTATGATAATAAATATGTAGAAATGTATGATAATAAATATAGTAGTTGCCTACTAAAAAGATTTTTTTATAGGTAACTAGGTAAACTTACCTACCTATTGTATTGTAGGTATCTACTTGACATTGCTTTATCGTTCTACTTGTTTTTATTTTTACATACATAGGTAGGTACTAGGTACTGTAGTCCGCGACAGGTTGAGATGGCAATCGGGGTATGAGGCGGGGGTGACACCCCGCACACCCGCACGTCACCCTCGCTCGCCCGCACTGGGTTAGCACAGGAGCCGTGCGGGTGTGCGGGGCGTTCCCTCCCCGATTGCCATTTCGACCTGTCGCGAAGGTATGGATTGGGTACCTATTAAGAGTAAAATTTAAAATTTAAATCAATCGAGTTAAATACAAGCTATACCCTAGTTCTCGACCTTATTGACGGTTATGAGAAAGTTGTTTTTTGTCATATTCTTGTTCAGTAGGTATCATTCATAGATTGTTAAAATGTTGTTCCCTATGTCAATAAGGTCGGAAATCGCTTGCACCCATTTATCTGCTTGCGCCTCATGGTGAAATCGGTGCAAGCAAATCTCGACCTTATTGACGGTTATGAGAAAGTTGTTTTTTGTCATATTCTTGCTCAGTATAATTCATAGATTGCTAAAATGCTGTTTTCTGACGTATGTCAATAAGGTTGAAAATCGCTTGCACCCATTTTTCTGCTTGCGCCTCACGGTTCAAGCAATTTGTTTTTGTAACAAAATAATGTAACGTTAATAATTATTAAATATTTGTCTGTAACACGTGATAATATTGTGATACACACATGAACCTGTATTTGACACCTCTACACTGAACTACGTATGGGGACTCAGAAAATACTTGACTAGAAAGCTTGAAATAAAAATTATTTAAGTAGGTATAGTCCGCGACAATCCGAGATGGCGATCGTGGTATGAGGCAGGGGCGGGGGGTGTGCGAGGCGTTCCCTCCCCGATTGCCATTTCAACTGGTCGTGTACTACAGGTACTTAAATTAAAATCAACTTTCAAAACCACCACAAAGTAAAAATTAATTTTTGTTTCAACTTTCAACACGTACCATGCTAAAGTAGGGTGAGCATAAAAAAAAACCGGCCAAGTGCAAGTCAGGCTCGCGCGACGAGGGTTCCGTACTACAGTCAGCCGATAATTCAAAAATTATGATGCATAAAAATAAATAAAAATCTGTTTTAGAATGTACATGACGTGAAGACCTTTCATATGATACCCCACTTGAGATAGTTGAAAATTGAAAGTACCTACTAATTCATCACCACAAAATATTTTTTTCTGTGTGATGTAACCACAAATTCACGGTTTTCAGATTTTTCCCCGAATGTTTGCTATAAGACCTACCTGCCAAATTTCATGATTCTAGGTCAACGGGGAGTACCCTGTAGGTTTCTTGACAGACCGACAGACAGACAGACAGACAGACAGACAACAAAGTGTTCCTATAAGGGTTCCGTTTTTCCTTTTGAGGTACGGAACCCTAATAAACTACAATTAAACGCGTGACGCTCACCCGGAGCTGCGCTGCACGGACGGGGAGCAGCAGCAGCTCAGCGCGGCGCCGTGGGCGAGGAGAGGCGGCGCGGAGAGATGGCGTGCCTCGCAAGCCGCACGCTGGCAGCGTGCATAGAGCTGCGGCGACGCGCGCTGGCGCGGCGCGAGCGCACCGACGGTGAGCGCGCACCCTCCGGCGGTGTGCTCTCCTCCAGTGGTGTGCCGTCCTCCGGTGGTGTGGTCAGGCCAGAACGTTCTGAAGCGTCGGGTGGTGGCGTGAGCGGGCCGCGCACTGGCTTGACGGAGTGTGCGAAGCGGAACGCGAAGCGCAGCTCGCTCAGCAGACTGGCACCGAAGGAGCCGGCGCGTGGGTGGCACCACGCCACGCGCGCCAGGTCCAGCAGCGCCAGCAGCACGCCCAGCGCGCAGCCTACGGCAAGCACCAGGAACAGCCCCCAGAAGTTGGACATGTTCAGCTTCTGCGCGTCGTGCTCGTCCGGCTCCTGGCACGCGCCGCCGCCGTGCCTCTCCTTCCACCAGCGCCGCTTCATGTCGCCCAGCTTGCCTTGCTCTTGCAGGCCCAGCAGGGCCAGGTTCAGCGCGTGCCGGTACGTCGAATCTGCCAACAAACGACCACGGTATAAGAAGAGACACAGTACTCCGACGCCTTTGATCTTGCGGTAAATAACGACCACAATGACTCTGTCATGACCTCTGCATTATAGGTCCCGGAATTACTCGGGCCGTCTCGGATCGGCTTCTCTTACAGCACGGATCCCTTACAGCACGTTTGCTTAGTATAGACTCTTGGTAGGTAATACATACTACCTTACTCTGTGACATGACGGTGTTTCTACAGGCACCATGACAACACAAGGATCGGTGTGAGTGACGGACATTACTGTTCGATCCGAGTTCATACCGTGAATTGTGCAAGGTTAAAAGTGAGTTGAGGAGTTGAGCAGATCCGCAGGAGAACCAAGGTCACTGATATAGCCCAAACTATTAGCAAGCTGAAGTGGCAGTGGGCAGGTCATGCCTGTCGTAGAAGCGATGGCCGTTGAAGCTGGAAAGTCCCTGATGGGAGACCGCGTTTAAGCAAGCGTAGTGTGGGACGAACTCCAGCACGATGGACCGTCGATATAAAGAGGCTGGTGGGAAGTGGCTGGATGAGGAAGGCTGAGGACTGGGTGTGGTGGCACTCTTTAGGGAAGGCCTATGTCCAACAGTGGAGATCCACAGGCTGATGATGATGATGATGGTTAAAAGTGAGTTGACAGGTACTCACTTTTTTTCATTGCGATGCCATAACCTTTGCTGTCTAGTGGGTCTCCCACCTGCAAAGAGACATGTAATGAGTGCACCGGGCAGACCTTAGGGGGCAAGTACATGGGCAAGTACGGGGCGAGTGACTCACGCTAGTGACGTCGCAGTTCCGCTCGGTCGTGTACTCGATGGTGGTGGACTCCGCGAAGTACGCGTAATTGCCTTCTAGCACTCTACGAACATATAAATAATGACAGCACTAAATAATTTAAATATTATACAGAAGGAAAAGGTGACTGACTGACTGAGTGATCTATCAACGCACAGCTCAAACTACTGGACGGATCGGGCTGAAATTTGGCATGAATATAGCTACTATGACGTAGGCTTCCGCTAAGAAAGGATTTTTGAAATGTCAACCTCTAAGTGGGTGAAATAGGGGTTTGAAATTTGTGTATTCCACGCGAACGAAGTCCAGACAAGACACTTCAATTTTATTTATTAGGTAGGTACTAGATGATACCCGCAACTTCGTTCGCGTGGATTTAGGTTTTTTAAAAATCCCACGGGAACTCATTGGTTGTCCGGGATAAAAAGTAGCCTATGTGTTAATCTTCATTCCAAATTTCATCCAAATCCGTTCAGCCGTTTTTGCGTGATTGAGTAACAAACATCCAAACATCTACACTTTCACATTTATAATATTAGTAGGATAGATTCAAACGACCATCTAGCAGGACATGTTGTAGTTAGAGAAACTACTTTTCCTAGGCAGCTCTTTGATTTCAACGAGAAATCACTCATTGCTCTAAACTATTTATAAGTACTTAGTTTCTATGATACAGATAGTGTACACTTCAAAGATATTTCTAAATAATTTTAAAATCCCGCAACTTTTGATATGCTAGCTATCTAATTTTTTTTAGAAATTTCCTTGAAGTGTAGGTAAAAACACTATTGTAATTATAAAATAACAGCAGTAATTTTTAACCGACTTCCAAAAATGAGGTGGTTCTGAATTCGGCCCGTTTTTTTAGACTTTTTTTTATGTATGTACATTGTACATTGTACATCGATTTTTTCCAGGTTTCTGGACCGATTTGCAATTTTTTTTTAATCAACAGAGGATGTTAAGGTGTTGGCCATTTAAATTTCTGGATCAAACTCCTCAATCCTGATGCTGCAGGGTTACTGGCTACTACTGCACGCTTTGATTTCTAGTTTCTTTTATGCTCGCCCGACTTTATACATACATACCTACACGTGTAGAAACTAGAAACAAAAGTTATGTTTTACTTTGTAGTGCCGTCTTACTTGTATAAGCCGTCGGTATTGTTGTCAGGCATCTTCTGGTCTTTCATCACTTGATACATTTTCTGGTAAAGCTCGATGTTAGATTGCTGAAATATGTCCAACTTGGATTAAAACAGTTTACTCGTAGTTTTAAGTTTGTGTAATAATTATCACCACTATATCTTACAAATCCAACATCTGACTACCAAAAAGAGTAATTTATTACCTATTTTGAATAAATCATTTGACTTTGACTTTGACTTTGACTTTAAATTAAAAAAATCGGCCAAGTGCGAGTCAAACCTCAAAAAACTTGTAAGTGGAACCGCCCTTCTTGGCGCCGTACTTGATGCCCGTGCTGTTGTCGGCCAGGTCGCGCACTCCGCTGATGATCTCGTTGGGCATCTTGGTGGACAGCAGCGTAGCCAGGTTGGCCGTGTACGAGCTGGTGATGACCAGCGCGAAGATCCACCACACGCTGGCCACGGCGCGGCTGCCGTACGCCACGGGCGCCACCTAAGCATACAGCATAATATGCTGAGTTGGGACAACCTATTTTTTCCGGTTGTTCCATACATGAGACAGTTTATTCCGGCGCTTCTGCTGCTTGAGGTCTTTTTAACCGACTTATACAAGAGTAAATAGGCATCTTCTAGGTAAACACGTCCCATCTTAGGCCGCATCATCGCTTTCCATCAGGTGTGATTGTGGTCAAGCGTTTGCCTATAATGAATAAAAAAAACTTCCAAAAAGGAGGTGGTTCTCAATTCGGCCCGTTTTTTTTATGTATGTACATAAGATTTTTCGAGGTTTCTGGACCGATTTGCAAAAATTTTTTTTAATCATCAGTGGATGTTTCCGTGGTGGTCCCATAAAAAATTCTGGATGTAGGGTACAGCACTCCTAAACTATAGTGCTTCAGAAACTGCGGATGATGCAATATTATTGTTGGTGTCATTGGTGTCAAGCATAGACTACACCATTGAACTTTGGATCCCAACTCCTCAATCCTGATGATGCGTTGCTCTTTTTTAGTTTTCAATTTACATTCAATTTACAATGTTATTATTATACCATACTCTACAAGCAATTGCAGCCCCGTGCATTGCTGGAGCGAGTCAAATCCAAGCTTTTGTTTTAGGAGCATACTTCATTAGCGGCCTCGGGATAACTTACCCGTAGGTAGTATAACTAGTAATGCGTGGCACATCTTTAATAAAAATAAGCAGCAGAAATAAAAGATTTTTCTTTGTTCTTTCACCTCCGAGCCCTGCTGCAGCACGGCGCCCAGGTTGAACCACATCGCGTTGGCCAGCGTGAACTGGTTCTCCAGCGCCGGCGGCTCCTCTATGCACGGGTATGGGTTCTGCCACTCCTCGGGGCACAGGCGCCCCACCACGAACAGCACCAGCGACGTGCCCAGGTACGCCAGTCCCAGGCACAGCCACACCTGCGACAGTCATGTTACTATCTGCCTGGCTTACTTACATAACTATAACTGACTGACTGATCTATCAACGCACAGCTCAAACGACTGGACGGATCGGGCTGAAATTTGCCCTGCAGATAGCTATTATGACGTAGGCATCCGCTATGAAAGGATTTTGGAAACTTCAACCCCTACGGGGGTGAAATTGGGGTTTGAAATTCGTGTAGTCCACGCGGACGAAGTCGCGAGCATAAGTTAGTATTATTATAAATGCGAAAGTGTGTTTGTTTGTTAATTTATTAGTTTGTTGGTTTCTCCTGCAAACACGTCGCAACGGAGCAACGGAACGGGTATAGTCAAAGACCTGAAGAGTGAAATAGGCTACTTCTTATCCTGGAAAATCATAAACCTAAATCCACGCGACTAGTGAAATACTAAATAACGTCCCCCCGACAGAATTTTGGCCACGGCATATTCAACTGCGCGGGAGATATTTTAGTGCGATAAGTATGCACACACACACACACTCTATTCCCTCACTTTCACAGCGCGATGGGACGGAAATATGACAACCAAAAAGAGATCAGGAACAGGACGGACGGATTTACGTGCTTGAGATTTTGTAACAGAAAAACCTAATATACCTCCTATTTTTGGCACGACCCGGGAATCGAACCCAGGACCGCGTCGTCCGCCGTCGAACATGCTAACCACTAGACCAACGAAGCAGTAAGCACCACTCACCCCACTGGAGAAAGGCAACAGGAAGGCGAGTAGGGCGGGCTCCGGCTTGGACGGCTTGCGGAACAGGATGCTGATGCCGAGGTTCATGAACGGCGTCGTGAAGTCCACGGCCGACTCGCGCTCCGCCGTGATCGTCAGGTCCGTGATCGCGAAGTGCACGTTCTGCGCGAGAGCATAGCACGATTACACTCCCAGCGTCCACCGATAGATGTACCTATGTATACCAGGGTAGGGGCGAGGCAGACCTCGTCGTCGATGAGGCGGCGTAACATGCCGGACCACTCGTGAGTGTCAGGGTTCAGCGAGCCGTAGTCGCCGTCCTCCTGCTCCACGAACGTGTAGTTGAAGCCCAGCACCTTGCTCAGCTCGTCGATCAGCTCGATGCAGAAACCTGTAGTAGACACCTTCCATTAGCATCGGACGGGATAGTGCTACACGTGGGGGACGTACCTTCGTAGCGCGCGTTGCCGGAGAGCCGGGTGATCGACATCTGCCGCATCACGTAAGGATCGTTCTGAAACCAATCGAGTGAAATCGTTAATAACGTCAACGGAGAAGAGGTGCGTGTGCGTGTGTAGAGGCCCGTACCCTTGCGATGAGCACGACAAAAGTGCGATTGGTCATGACGTCGTCGGGCGGCGGCGCGGGACGCGGGCGGTCGCGCCACACCACGCCACCGCGCGCGCTCCACGCTGCCGCCGCCGCCAGCCGCCCGCCGCGCGCCAGCTCCGCCACGTGCAGCGTGACGCCGTGCCGCGCGCCGCCCGCCGCCCAGCTCAGCGCACCCGTCGTACCGCTCCACTCCTCCTGCGGACACAGCACCGTTAGTATTATTTATTCTTTGACACCGTGTGAATGTGGCCGCCTGATGCGCGCCCCGCTTCGAACCTACCGAGCGGATGTAGTTAAGCAGCGAGTCGGCATGGAAGGCGGCAGTGCCGCTCGCACAGTCGCCGGCGGGCAGTGCGGGCAGCGCCAGGCGTGCTGACGCCCGCGACGCCACGCGCGCCGCGTCGTACGCCAGAAGTACCGCCGTCGGTGGGCTCGCTGCCATCTGCACAATAAACAACTCGTCATGACCGTCAATCGATTGCGAAGCGGTCCGCCTTCGAGCGGTTCCCACCTGAGCGATCTGTTCCTCATCCGCAGCGGTCTCGAGCAGCGCCGCGTACTCCTCGGCCCACGCGTCCGTCACCTTTCGCACGGACTCCGACTCGGGATCGAACAGCCGTAGACCTACGGGTGGAAGTTCGGGTGAGTTGAGTCGGTCGGCGCGTGCGCTGAAAGGCGGTCGGGTTGCGCTCACCGGTGATGTTGGCTCCTCCGTAGCTGTAAGCGTGCAGGTCGCGTGTGTGCACATCGAGTGCTGACAGCAGGTAGGAGTGGCGCGCGGCCAGCAGCCCCACGCGCTGCGCCGCATCCAGCACGCGTAGTGCGCACGCCGCGTCGCACCACACCACGAAGTTCTCGGCGCCCCAGCGCTTCAGTACCAGCAGAAGGTTGCGCAGTGCATCGTCGTCGCGCGGCGGCGGTAGACGGCGTGCGCGCAGTGCCAGGCCCTGCGCCAGCATTGGTGCAGCAGCGGCACTGCCCTCGTGAAGTAGCACAGCGCTCTGCCAGCCTTTGGCCGCGCAGAGTGCCGCGCACGCGTGTGCCAGCTCGTCAGCGCGCGGCAGCAGCTCCAGCGCGCCCGAGGCGAGGCGCGGCGCAGTGTGCGCGGTCAGCAGCAGCGCCAGGCCGGCGCGCGCCGCCGCATCCAACCCGCCCGCGTCACTCACGCTCAGCTGCACGCCCGCGCGTGCCTGAAATGCGACGACCACGAAACAGATAAGTACGGAAGGTGGCTCCGGCAAAACTTGACAGAAAATATTTTCTACCGGCGCTCAAACGTAACTGCCGCAAGCGTAACTCGTCACAGGAGAATGGTACCTGTGCACAGACGCGCTCGGGCACGGCGAGCGGCTCCCAGGGCTCGGCGGGCGCGTCGTCAGCAGCACTAGCGGCGCGCCCGCGCAGAGCCGCCCGCACCGCCGCGCTCAGCACCAGCTCGCTCTCCGGCGACGAGCCCACCACGCCTGCGATCACACGCTCACAATTAAATAAAGCTGCTGGCCTATGTTAACATTGAAAGAACGAGGCGAAGTCGAGGACTTCCCAAGTGAACTTAAAAGGACGAGGCGCTAGCCGTGTCAAGCTGCTACACTGCCCAGCCAAGTTGTATTCGGTGGCTAACCTCTTCCTGGAAATTTAACTTACCTTAGGTGCCTAGCTGGATAATGTGGACAAACACATGAGCTTGCACTGATTTCACATAAGTAATACTGAATCACTGTTTACCAATTTGCAGCGTTTGCGTGTCACCGGTCGGCATCAGCAGCGCCACGGTCAGCAGCAGCAGCGCAGACCCGCGGGCGCGCGCGCCGCTCGAGCGGCCGGTAAACATCGATGCACCTGTACGCGCGTGTTTACTTTACAGAGCGTAGAGTGCGGAATGCGCGTCCCTACTGTCGCCAGTCGCACTGCCCGCCTTGCGCCCGCGCCGCCCGCCTGCCCGCCGTCGGCTATTTACGGATCGAGAGCAGGACACGCGACGCGCGATGTTCTTGTGAGGAAAAACTGTCTGTGTCCGTCCATCTCTCACAGAGACTTTCATCATGATCAAGAGAGGGCATGTGACGATTAAAAAGTACATGTAAAAGTTTAATTGAATAATTTTTTTATTGCCGTCTTACTATACAGAGCAAGTGTCTCCTCTTAGAATGAGAAGAGTTTGATCATATTCTACCACGCTGGCCGATTGCGGATCGGTAGACTTCACAAACCTTTGTCAACATAATTATATGTATGCAGGTTTCCTCACCATTACCAGAGAGAGGCATAGGAGTGGAACAGGAAGGAGTGGGCAACTGCTAATATAGTATTTAAAGCTGAGTTTAAACTGCAATAACTGCAATAATAATTTTTAAGTCTAATAATAATTTATAAAATATCGTGTAAGGTCGAAGATCTTTGTCAGCCCTAGCACAGACTACGGTCTATGTGGCTGCAAATTGCAAACACCAGTGTCAGTTTTTATGCAGTGCTTTGGTCTAAAAGTGTGATGTAAAATATTCACTTTTCATAAATAAAAAAAAGACGTGCGTTTCAATGTGCGTTGCAATTAAGATTTTCTTGTTTCACTGTGAAACCCTAAAAACTACAGTGTTCTGTTATCCGCCCTACCTTAATAGAACAAGGGTTGTCAAAAGGTGTAATTTATAGTGGCGAGGGCGCGTTAAAAGCTTGCCTGTTTTCTATGCATTGTCGCGACTGAATAACATATCGCCGTCTGAGGATAGTGGGGGCATTATTTTACGCTAATGGGATTTTGTGTGACGTGAATGGGTAACGTAAGAATGGAAAAGTGCTAGCAGCAGTGTGAAATGTGCTAATATTTTTAAGTAGATACCGCGTTTATATATTATATTTATTACTTATCCAACGATGGACAAGTAAAGGATTATTATCAAGAAAAAAAAAAGAAGAAAATGATTCCATAGTAGGTACATTTTACCAATAACAATTACGAAGCAAATTCTACTAAAACATGTATTGTCTTGTTAAAATATAACAGGAAATTCTGGGACAAGCAAGAAACTAGCAAAATTTATGCAGCCACTCATTTGTTCAAAAGTTTTAAAGCTAATAACTCAATTTAAAATGGCTCCTTGTGAAAACGAAAAGCCCGTCTTACGCTTAGTACGAGATTTTGTCTCACCAACGTTGATAGTATTCAAGTGTCGAAACACTTCCGCGTTATAGTAAACGGGATCTTAGCGACCTTGTTTTAAAGCTTAAGTTTGTCTTCACATTTACAGCCAGCACACCAAGTGGAAACGTTGCAAAATTAAAATCAGTGGCATTCATTGACATATTACCTACTAGCTGCCCTGGCAAACTTCGTTCCGCCTAACAGTCGATTCAAATTTTTTAAATTTTTCTCTCCGTAAGAACCATCCTCGTACTTCAAGGAATATTATAAAAAAAAGAATTAGCGAAATCGGTTCAGCTGTTCTCGAGATTTGCGACTTCGTATGGACAGGGCCATTGAACAAACAAAACGGCACCGACTCAGTGGTGCTTTAGCATCAATGCAACCTCAGTGACGTCTGGATTTCAAACGGGTCGTTCATTAGTATCTAAGAGGTGGCGCTGATTTATTTGGTTCCAAAGCTGTGAAAATTTTTGTTGGCTTGGACAATATCTTGTCATTTATATCGATGGTGGCTTCGAATTTTTGACTTCAATTCAAGGCTCCGTCCATTTTACTTTGACGTTATTGTGTTTCGAATCTCGAATTCTAGCACCGTTAGTGAGACGTAAAATCTTATACTAAGCGTACTGAAGATACTATTGTAAGTGGCGCATCGTTCCACTTAATTGAAGTAATTTGGCTAGGTTTGTAACTTTGTAACTAGCTGTTAGAATAGTTATCTTTTGATGAACATGATTCGGTCTTAGGGAAGCTTTTCTTCTCTTTCCCAAAAGATGAAATACGTGATATCAGAGGCTTTTCATAAGTCAAACTGTGCACACAGTTTCTATGGGACTAGCTTATGCTCGCGACTTCGTCCGCGTGGGCTACATAAATTTCAAACCCCCATTTAACCCACTTAGGGGTGGAATTCTGAAAAATCCTTTCTTAGTGGATACCTAATCTTTACAAAAAACACACCCACAAAATTTTATCTCTAGGATCAGAGGTTTAGGTTGTGCGTTGATATATAAGTCAGTCAGTCAGTCAGGACTTTGAATTTTATATAGGTATATAGAATATAGATAAGTCAGTTTGTAAGTATTAATAAGGGTTTGGCCATAGTCCACCACGCTGGCCCAGTGTGGATTGGCAGACTTCACACATCTTTGAGAACATTATGGGAAACCTGCAAGGCATGCAGTAGGTAATATTTACTTAATTGCTTAAAACACACATAACTCCGAAAAGTTAGACCTCCTAAAGGGTTTGACTTCCCGAATAGGAGGCAAATAGGCTATTATGAACTGCATTTAGTTAGACCAAATAGTAGTTAGATATACCCAACATAACATGCCTATATTTTCTAAACGCAACTACAGGTAGTTGTTACAAGTAAAACTATCTAGATAGATAGATCTAGAAATAGAAGTAAAATACTTGTCCCACGTAGGTATTTGCACCAAAAGGCGAACAGTTCAAGTTAGCAATGTTGTTCGAATGCACAAAACTCCTTTTGAGATGCAAATTCCGATGTTGATAATCTAAACCAGGTGCGAGGTACATTTGCATTTATATAGTATAGTTGTAGAAAAGTAAACACGAAGAAAATAGTTGTGGAAAATAAAGACAAAGAAAATAGAGAACAGCTTTTTTCTATTCGATGACCTCACCGCACCCTACCGTATCCGTACGTGCGTACAAAAATAACACTAATTTTTTTTTTTTCATGTCGGCCCTTTTGAACTCTGTAAAAAATTCAACTCTACCTATTACGGTTCACGAAGTCCGCCTGCTGACAGAGAGACGGACAGAGTACGGGCAGCGGAGGCTTAGCTCGGAATTCGGGTACGGAGTTATGCAAAGTTAACGTTAACTTTGAATAGATACCAACACTAGGACCCCCTAGTCGGTTTATAAATGTGGTATCGTAGCGGAATGCTTGAGTTCGCACCAGTTTTTGGGCGAAAACCAAGCGTGTTTTTTTTGCGATGCGCGTATTGTCAGAGCAGTTAGATAGTATCTGTGGTCGGGACTCTCTCTATGGTCTTGAGAGTCGAGAATACTAAAATGTAAAATTGTTAAGAGTTTAAGAAAAGTGAACAAATAAAATACAATATTGTGAGAATGTTTTTCTTTGTTCAAATAGTTACATAGGTAACTAATTAGTGTGATACAGTAGGATACACAGTTGGAACGCGAACATAGTGGACACCCACCTTAAGAAACTGTCTGTGTCTCGGCTCCAATCCAATCAGCAGGTGGGTGTTGTATCTTACAGTATGTAGAAGTTTCGATTCACAAGCGATAGAACTTGATCAGTGTGTCTTGCTATCTAAGTATATCGAGCAACTTTGGCAAAGTTCGTGGTATTAAATCGACGTGTAAGCAATTAAGGTAGAGCTGGAAAACTATTAGTTCAAAGTCTATGGAGCGGGCTATGTTGGGTATCTCTCTGAGGGACAAAATCCGTAACGAGGAAATCCGTAAGAGAACCAGAGTGACCGACATAGCCCTACGAATTAGCCAGCTGAAGTGGCAGTGGGCAGGCCACGTCTGCCGCAGAACCGATGGCAGACGTGTTCTGGAGTGGAGACCGCGTATCAGCAAGCGCAGTGAGGGACGACCTCCAACCTGCTGGACTGACGACCTTAAGAAGATAGCGGGAAGTGGGTGGATGAGGAAGGCGGAGGATCGTGTGTGGTGGCGTGCTCTTGGGAAGGCCTATGTCCAGCTGTGGACGCAAACAGGCTGATGGATTGGAAAACTATTTTAATCGTAGATTAATAGTGTGTACAAGCAAAACTATAAAATCGCTTGGATGAGTTTTTTTGCAATGTACTATTTTATTGTAGAGATTAGGTTTTTTAAATTGTTTAGTGTAAATATTAAGTAAGTTAGTAAGAATAAAAACAAGAATATCAAGTAAAGTAAACTCTAGGTTAAATGTAAAATTAGTTAGTAAAGGATAACAATAAAGTTTTTATTATTATGTTATTCTGTTGTTGAATTATAAAATTCCAAACCCCTGCCGGGAATGGAACCCGGGACCTCCCACTAATAAGACCACAGCGCTTACCACTGCGCCAGGGAGGTCGAAACATTTACCTACAAGTTGGTAGCTTCTTGCTCTATAATCACTAATGTTCGTTTAATCAAAGGACTGATAGCGAAGCTTTGAACTCACATCAGGCTGCCTGATTCAGGCACCAGAGCCTCAGTCCTCTGCCAACCGTCGAAGCGAGTGCACGTATCGTACCGTACAATTTTCACGCCTATTTACTCAAATGAAAACTTGAATCGGCTGAAAACTGAGGTGGTTAAAGCTGTGCTTTTTGTGTGACTTTTTGTGAACATCGGATTTTTCTGTTACGCTCTGTGAGTATTTTTGGTCTTTTCATTTTTAAGTGACTAGGTTTTTTAATAAGGTTTTAAGCAAATATAAGCGGACAACGTCGTATTTAAGTTTGTTAATGCGATCAATTAAAAGTTTAGCTTTCTTCCTAGTTCCTATTTGAACATTGTATTTTTCTGTTACTCTCTGTGAGTATTTTTGGCCTTTTCATTTTTAAGTGACTGGGTTTTATAATGATGTTCATATTGAGATTAGGTTTAAAGCAAATAGTGAATTCGATCATTTAAAAGTTTAGCTTTCTTTCTAGGCTTTACACGGGTGTTCATGTTCATGTGTAACATGAAACAAATACATAATAATTATTCTATTACTTAATTGGTGAAAACTTGTACGCATTAATTACTTTTTGTTAGGATTTTTTTTAGATTAAGGAGTGTTTTTATAACACAAATTCGCCACATTTATTTTATTCGTGTAGTTAATTAAGATAATTGAGATCCTCGATAGCTCAAAGGTTACAGGAGCGGACAGAAATCCGAAAGGTCGCCGGTTCCAAGGTACCTACCTACTGGACCTTTTGTCGACCTACCTGGCGCAGTGGTAAGCGCTGTTGTCTTATTAGTGGGAGGTCTCGGGTTCGATTCCTGGCAGGGGTTTGTAATTTTATAATTTCTAAATTTCCGGTCTGGTCTGGTGGGAGGCCGTGGTTAGTTACCACCCTACCGGCAAAGCCGTACCGCCAAGCGATTTAGCGTTCGAAACCGTGTAGAAACCTGAGAGGTATGGGTTTAAAAAAATTGCCATACCCCTTTCAGGTTAGCCCGCATCCATCTTAGATTGCATCGTCACTTACCACCAGGTGAGATTGCAGTCAAGGGCTAACTTGTAACTGAACTTAAAAAAAACACACATAGTTAACTCCGAAAAGATACCTAGCTGCTAGCAGTGCATGCTCGGATCGAAACTCAGACCCTACAAATATGAGGCCGGTCTTAACGACTAGGCTTTCACCGCTTTTGTGTCAGTACACGCATGAAGAAGGGTTCCGTAGCCATACTTGTGGCTAACTAAAAACTGTCTCAGAAATCTACATAAAACTAGTTCCCCTATTATACCCTTTAGGGGTTCAATTTTTAAAAAATGATTTCTTAACGGATGGCTTCATTATAATATCTATCTATCTTGACGACCTCCCTGACGCAGTGGTGAGCGCTGTGGTCTTAATAGTGGGAGGTCCCGGGTTCGATTCCTGGCAGGGGTTTGGAATTTTATAATTTCTAAATTTCTGGTCTGGTCTGGTGGGAGGCTTCGGCCGTGGCTAGTTACCACCCTACCGGCAAAGCCGTGCCGCCAAGCGATTTAGCGTTCCGGTACGATGCCGTGTAGAAACCAAAGGGGTATGGGTTTAATAAAAACTGCCATACCCCTTCCAGGTTAGCCCGCTATCATCTAAGACTGCATCATCACTTACCACCAGGTGAGATTGCAGTAAAGGGCTAACTTGTATCTGAATAAAAAAAAAAAAAAAAAAAAACTATCTGCATGCCAAATTTCAGCCCGATACCGTCCAGTAGTTTGAGCTGTGCGTTGATAGACCAGTCTCAGTCAGTCAGTCACCTTTTCGTTTTATTTATTTAGATTTGTATAGATTTTTATAATAGTTGTGACACAAAGATAGACGGACAGATGGACTATGGATGAAACTATGAGGGCTCCTTACTTTATTGTGGAGCCCTAAAAAGGGTGTAAAGTGCCCCGTAACGACCTTTCATTGTCTTGTTCAGATTAGAGGGTAAATAAAATTAGAAGCATCAAGTGCTTAATTTATTTTCTTTATCCAATGTTGCTGGCATAAGAAAGGATCTAAATTAAGTTGAAAGAAGGATTATCAGACTATTTTGGACGTTAATTAGAATTAGTTGCCTTGTTTTTGCTTATGATTAATTGAATTTCAGCGCTTACTTGGTATCAATTACCTCCATGTAGTACCTATGTCCTATCTAATAGATAGAGAGTTGAAATCTTCACAGAATGTGTATTTCTATAAATAATTAATATGAAATCTCAAAATGGTCGCTATAAAAAATAAAAAAATAAAAAGGGATATTCCTTGTACGATGGTAAGTATACTGAACCCTTCGTGTGCGAGTCCGACTCGCACTTTTTTTCAGAACTCGTCTTACTGCCTCCTTGATCTTTTTAAGGGGTTCCGTACCTCAAAAGGAAAAGCGGAACTATAGCTGGCTTTAAAGGAAAAATCTGAAAACTGTGACTTTGTGGTCACATCACACAAAAAAAATTAAATTGTGGTAATAAACTAATAATTAGTATTTTCAATTTTCGAACTAAGATAACTATATCAAGTGGGGTATCATATGAAAGGGCTTCACCTGTGGATTTTAAAACAGATTTTTATTTATTTTTATGAATCATAGTTTTTGATTTATCGTGCAAAATGTCGAAAAAATGCGACTGTACTACGGAACCCTCGGCGAGCGAGCCTGACTCGCACTTGGCCGGCTTTTTAAAATTAGTATAAAATACATGAACACGTCTCCGCTCCGCTTTAGTGAACATATGCCCTTACCACCCACCCTTTACGTTAAAGGAAAAGGTAGATGTCAAAATTCCTGGCACCGACAACATAAATCTTTATCGGGACTTATACTGTCGACCACAAATTGAACATAAGCCGGGACCGTCCCGCAGGATTCCAAGTTGACTTCAAGCTACATTGAACTCAATCGAAAGAAAAATGGCGCCGCGAATTCCTTGCCTTCTACGTTTTAGGTGACTCGTATATTGTGGTTTATGATTATGACTTACCATTGTATTTTATACTTTACATTTGTCTTGAGTTTTAAAAATAGTCTGTATTTAAAATGGTCATATATCCCAGATAAACGAAATGTCGTATTTCGTTAATCTGCTCCTCGATTGCGGTAGGATAACATCTACAATGTCACGATCGCAATCACCTCTGATTGGTTGACGCTTGCTCATTATTGGCTACAATGTATTGTTACAACAAGAATTGCACAAATTCAGCCAATCACAACAATTGATATTGTAATAATGATTGATGCAGGTTTTACGAAATCGATCTACAGAGATATGACAAATGTAAGTGGTTTGAGATGTGTGTTAAATATTATTATCTCAGTCAGTAAATCACTGTCCATATTATTTATGCGAAAGTTTGTTTGTTTGTTGGTTTATTGGTTTACAATCTTCAATCAAGTCGCAACGGAGCAACGGATCGACGTAATTTTTCGCATGGGTATACCTAATTATTAAGGACCTGGAGAGTGACATATAATAATTTTTGTCCCGAAAAATCAAAGAGTCCCCATGGGATTTTCAAAACCCTAAACTCACGCGGACGAAGTCGCGGGCATCAGCTAGTAAGTAAAATAAGCCATATTAGTTATCGTGACTTCAGGCAGTCGACCACAAACTCTACATAAGCCGGGGTGGTCCCACGAGAGTTGCGAGCTGTTGACTTCACTACATGACAACTTTTATCTAAAAAAACCGGCCAAGTGCGAGTCAGGCTCGCGCAACGTACTCCAGTCGTATTTTTTCGCCATAACTCAAAAAAACTATGATGCATAAAAATAAATAAAAATCTGTTTTAGAATGCACAGGTGAAGCCGTTTCATATGATACCCCACTTGATATAGTTATCTTACTTAGAAAACTAAAAATACTAATTATTAGTTTATGACCACAATTTTTTTTTGTGTGATGTAACCACAAATTCACGGTTTTCAGATTTTCCGCCTAATACCAGCTATAAGACCCACCTACCTGCCAAATTTCATGATTCTAGGTCAACGGGAAGTACCCTCTAGGTTTCTTGACAGACCGACAGACAGACAGACAACAAAGTGATCCTATAAGGGTTTCGTTTTTCCTTTTGAGGTACGGAACCCTAAAAAACCTGTAAGAAATCGATTTCCTTCAATTTCTCAGAGTGCTATTTACTATATTATTACAGTGCACGAATGTAATTTCAACTGCAAATTATGTGTAATAATTGCTTTGTTACCTATATTATAGTTTTCCATCCATCCATAATATTATAAATGCGAAAGTGTGTATGTCTGTCTATCTGTCTGTCTGTCTGTCTGTCTGTCTGTCTGTCTGTCTGTCTGTCTGTATGTCTGCTAGCTTATTACGGCCCAACAGTTCAACCAATTTTAATGAAATTTGGTACAGAGTTAGCTTATATCCCGGGGAAGAATTATAGGCTTTTTATCCCGGAAAATTAAAGAGTTCCCACGGGATTTTTTGAAAACCTAAATCCACGCGGACGAAGTCGCGGGCCATCATCTAGTTTATTATAATTTCATTTAATTTGTACCAAAAACATTTACAGTAAAGAGAAAAAGAGAATAAATAATAAGAGATCTCCTACCAGTGACCCTTGCAGTGCGAGAGGTTGTAGAGGGAGTAGAATAGTTTTTGGTTTTAGGGATGATTTATGCCAACACGTGGCAGGCACGAGTCGTGCCATGTACGAGGCGCGAGCGAGGCACGGATACAAAACGTCACGAACATTTTATATGAAGCAGTTTATGCTTCACGGTGCCGTGTCCGTGCCACATGGTGAAGCATGAACTGCTTCATATAATGTTCGTGATGTTTTGAATCCGTGCCTCGTCCGCGCCTCGTACGTGGCACGGCCAGCGCCCGCCACGTGTTGGCATAAAATATCATCCCTTAATCGAATTTCACGTATCCAGGTATTTAGGTATGCTCATAATATTAAGCAAAAAGTCATTGCTATTTTTTTGGTGAGGTATTCCACTTTTATCATCTGAACTCTGAACAATTTAAGAAAATCTTAGTATTTATTTAAGAAGAAGTTCTTCTTTCAAGAAATTTTTGATTCAAGAAAACTATTGATAAGAATCACAAGGCCATCACCGCTTTTTTTTTGCCAAAAAAGCAAAATGGATTAATGCAATGTTTTCTAATCGAACTTTTTGTCATATCATAAATTCATTTTCTATTTTGACATTTCAAAGGGGGTATGATTCATTAATATTCAAAATTCATTTTTTAATCAACATTGTTCTGTTCCATTGTTCATTGGATTTATTTGCTCACGGGTGTTCATTCAATTTTCATCTGAGTCTCTTTAATTTGCATAACGGTTATTTCGTGAATAAATTGAAGTAGCATATTGTTCCTGGCTCCTGCACAGTAGAGCTTTAAGGCTGAGACCTATAGAGCGCACTTGGACTTTGCTCAGATCGAGTTAAAACGAGACAGATTTATGTGAGAGATCTAGCTGTGTCTCGTTTTAACTATGTCTTAAGTCTAAGCTAAGTCAGAGTGCGCTCTATAGATCTTACCCTAAGACTATCGTCTAGTGACAAAACGCGACGCGAGTACCTAAGGTATTTTCAATAATGCTATCTGTTTCACGCCACTTTACTGCCTTATTGAGAACCTCCTCCTTTTTCAAAGTCGGTTAAAAATAAATTGCTCGTGATTACTTGTGGGTTTTATTTCACAGACATAATCTTCATGGCGGCCATTTTAAATTTTTTAATGTTATAGCTAATAGCGGCAATAGAAGTACACAATCTATGAAAATTTCAACTCTCTACCAATTACGGTTCACGAGATACAGCCCGCTGACAGGCAGACGAACGAATTGCGGAGGCTTAGTAATAGGTTCCCGTTGGCAACCTCGCGGAACCCTAAAATGTGAATACTACTTTTATCGTAAGTATGTGTATTGTTTCCAAGACTTTTTTAATCTATCGTATGGCTTGATTGTAAATGTAGCACTCCAGTAATGACAGTAAACATAAAAACAACGTCATAAGTTAGATGCTCAAAGTAATTTGCCGATACTTCTACAAGGATACACAAACACATTTCGCTGCAGCATTTCATTAGTAAATGGGGACGCGGCGACAGACGCGCTTCATTTGAGATGAGTTTTACAGAATACCTATCAGTTTGCAGTCGTACGAGTACATTAGTGATGGAATAAATTCATACGACTTATACACGATTTTTATGCGACTCATAGGAGTCATACAACATTTTGCATTTATATAGGTAGCTACATTCTGTATATTTTATTCGACTGCTCAAAAAAAGGAGTGTAACATTTTCAGTGTTCATGTATGATGTGCTGATGTATGTGAGTTTCTTTATTCCGCCCTAAATTATAATTAATATCCGAACAGAATTGGATGTAATATTATGGGGTAACATCCAAGGGTACCTATCGTTAGAATCCATGACACCGAGTGACACTAGATATTTTCAATATGGCGGCTGTATATGGCGCCATTTTCAAATGTGAAAAATTGCATTTTTTTGTTCTATTTTGGCAGTAGAGTCGCATTTTAATTAATTATGACTGTTGCTTTTGTAAAAAAGTAACTGGTATATAGGTAACTCGTCTGATGTCGTCCGTCCTTCTAGTGGGGGGTCTTGAAACGCTGCGTCTTCCGGTGCGAGGTGGCCAATCCAGCGCCTTGGGACCCCAACGTCTATCGATTTTAGGAACTAATTATGTGCCATTGCCACTTCAGCTTCGCAACCCGTTGAGCTATGTCGGTTACTCTAGTTCTCGTACGGATCTCCTCATTTCTGTTTTGATCACGTAGAGAAACTCCAAGCATAGCTCTCTCCATCGCTCGCTGGATTCAAGCGGCGCAAGACCGTGGCGTGTGGGAGACAATCTCTTGTAGGGACTTCCACAGCAGTGGACGTCTATCGGTTGATGATGATGATGAAATAGATAACTGATGAAAAGGCACCATAGTATAAAATGATGTCAAACAATAATTATTTTAAAAGCCTTATAAACTATCCGAGGAGTAAGAAATTAGATGGGTACAGGATAATGTAATGGATTAGCTGTCATCGCCAGCCTACGCGGTACCAAAACTTGTGCTACGAGATTAATATTAAATTCACAGTCTAAAGCTAAACAATATGTGTTTATGTAAATTACTTAGTTTGAAATATTACATAATATAATAAATTAAATTAACTTGTAGGTATATACAAGCAGGGACTTCTTTATTATAAGCAATTACCTGTACAAGGATATACGTTTACTAATGGATTAAAAAGCTGTGATAGCCTTGTGATTAGGACGTCCGCCTTCTAATCGGAGGTCGGGGGTTCGATTCCGGGCGCACACGTCTAACTATTCGGAGTTATGTGCGTTTTAAGTAATTAAATATCACTTGCTTTAACGGTGAAGGAAAACGGTACTGCAGTACCGCTTCAATTTGCTGAAAAGTGAAGCGAGAGCATTTTCTTAGAGATCATCAATCAAACATGTCTGCATGAACTCGATGTGCGCTCTGTAATCGATTGTCGCGACTCGCTGCCATTAGCGAATGAGGAGACGCAGATGCATACATTATCTTAATACTGGGGGTGACCTGGAAACTACAGAGGGTGTGACATCTCTGTAATAACACTATGTGTAAATAAATTAGTAGTTCAGAAACGACTTTTTTAAATTCCGATATAAGATAGCCTTTGACTTAGGGTGAGATCTATAGACCGCACTTTGTCTTAGCTTAGACTTAAGACAGAGTTAAAACGAGACAGAGATATATCTCTCACATAAATCTGTCTTGTTTTAACTCAATCTTAAGTCTGAGCAAAGTCAAAGTGCACACTCTATAGATCTCAGCCTTAGACTTATGATGATGCAGTCTATGTAGAACGTAAACTAACCTAGAGTAGGTATCTATGGCAATTTTTCATTAAATCGGAGAAGTGGGAAAGTAAGCCAATTGAGTAAAAAAATTCTCTCTTTCACGCCGGCTCCACACGTTGCTTGGTCCCAACGCTGGCCCCAACACTGTTCCCCCAACGTGTGGATCGTATGCCAACGTTGAGGCCAATACCTATAAACTGTTTTCAGAACGAGCGTCAAGCAATTCAGTGTAATAATGTAAAAATACGGAGTCTTTTCTCGCATGTAAAATGTATGAAAATTATTGAAAATAAACGTTTTTCAGTACTAAACAAACAATTTCACAAAACCAATTTACCTTATAACAGAGAAACAATGAAAAATAATACAAAATTAATTTCTGGGAGTGAAATAACAGAATATAATTTCACGGTTATAATAACAAAGGCGCTTGTTCCGGAATTTATCAATTTAATTTGAATGACTCGTTTCTACTGTTTATCAATTTTATCTCAATTGAAGTCAAGCTCTTTGACTCGCAGCAGGTTCATTATTCATTTCGAAACGATTTTAATAACAAATCTATACTCTAAATATATAAAAGGAATAGGTGACTGATGACTGACTGACTGATCTATCAACGCACAGCTCAAACTACTGCACGGATCGGGCTGAAAATCGGGTTTGAAATTTGTGTAGTCCACGCGAACGAAGTCGCGAGCATAAGTTAGTAGATAATATTATAAATGCGAAAGTGTATAATATGTCTCTCTGTCTGCTAGCTTTTTTACGGCCCAACAGTTTGACCGATTTTGATGAAGCTTAACATCCCGGGGAAGGACATTTTATCCTGGAAAATTAAAGAGTTCTCACGAGATTTTTAACAACCCTAAAAGCGGAAGAAGTCGCGGTTATCTTCTAGTAAGAAATAATGGTTAGTCGAACGCAAGCAAAGTAACTAATGGTTGTGAATCTTTTTTAGTTTTAATTTATTTTGCAGGTTTTATGCACGAGTCACCGCACGACACGATAAAATACGGTGACGACATATTATTTCTATGAACAATTACTCATTCAACTAATGTACAGCACGACACACGTTTTATAGACATTAGGTAATATAGGGCTCTGTTTTACCCTTAGGGTACGGAACGGAGCCCAAACATACCGCAACTACCGTGTGGTTGCGGAATCATCACTCGTGGAAAAACGTACAAACGTCACGTCGTATGCAATGTGTCGTGTGTTGTGTATCGTGACCGGAAGTCGTGCAGTTGCTCGTGCAAAAACGCCCTTACTTTCATTTCATTTATTGGTTGGCTTTGGGCTGGTTAGTTTTTAGGGTTCCGTACCCTATTCCGACGAGGCGTCAAAATCAAGCAGTAGGTACACCTATAATAATGTTATTATAAATCATCAGCATATTTCATGATAAGTTACAGAACCTTTACAGACCTGAATAATAATTAGGTAGGTAGGTAAATCATTTTCAAAGTTTTATCATTTTATTATTCTTGCTATTATTCTGAGAACCTAATTTAGCAATTCATATTAACGAATATTATTAGAACCTAGAAATACAATATTATAAAACCAGACTATAAGATATTGTTATTGTAACAACCGCAAAACCTGGTTATAAAATCATGGCATAAGTCCCGCAAATTGCTAATGCGCGTGACCGCCATTTTAGTGACGTCAGCACTTGACTGAAACTTCGAGCCGATGGTATATTTTTAATAAATTACGTCATTTCTTACAATACCTTATAATACCTATTATGATTACTTCTATATAATATCTAATAGTACTAAAATATCTCGTTTGAATTTAAGCCCTTTATTATATATCCATAATCCCTTTGTTTAAATCTACATCAAAATCATTGAATCGGTTGCTCCTAAAATGATAATGATAAAATTTGAGAGGCACCTATTGTAGTCCCGAATAATATTATGTTCAAAGGATTTATGAACTTAGAAATTTGTTGAACTTAACTTCAATTATTATAAACTCTATTCAATAAATTTATTAAGGTTCATTGGGCTGTACAAGTAATTTAAGTTGGTCGTAAGCACGGACCACCCCTTTTTTTCGTTTGAGAGGAGGAAAATACTCATGGATACCTCGGTGTTTCCGACGGCATGCCCAACTCCATTGGGGTTGCGGCTTACGGACTATAAAAGCACAGACCACCCCCTATTCCGAGGCTGGCGATGGGACCCGCCTGCCAGTTCCTGGCGGGATCGCGGTAGCAATACTAGTAAGTGATACCCGCGCAACCGCTAGGCTGTCGAGGGAGGAACACAGGTTTTAATGGGTGCAAGCCCCACATAACCCCTCTGTTTCCCCTGACGGAGGGGTATGAGTCAGGCATTTCCTGTGTAAAAAAAAAATAGACCACCACCTATAGAAACCTAATAGCCGATCACCCGCGATCGCCAAGCTTAGGCAGTTGCTTAGCATAAAAGTCGGCCCACGCCCGTTCGGTACCCTCATTCTGCACATTGTCTTGATTACGTGACTTTTGAGTCCACCAATCACAACAAAGCACTCTATTGTCCCCCGCCAACATTTTACGATTATTGATAATTCAAAAACTATGATACATAAAAATAAATAAAAATCTGTTTTAGAATGCACAAGTGAAGACCTTTCATATGACCCCACTTGATATAGTTATCTTACTTAGAAAATTGAAAATACTAATTATTAGTTCATGAACACTATTTTTTTTGTGTGATCTAACCCTAAATTCACGGTTTTCAGATTTTTCCCAAAATGTCAGCTATAAGATCTACCTATACCTGCCAAATTTCATGATTCTAGGTCAACGGCAAGTACCATGTAGGTTTCTTGACAGACAGACGGACAGACAGACGGACGAAAGTGATCCTATAAGGGTTCCGTTTTTCCTTTTGAGGTACGGAACCCTAAAAACTTAGAGCAAAAATGCTTTCCCGATTTTCCTAGACACCGGAAATGAAGCAGATTTTAATTAACATTTTGTTTATCGTAAGTACGATAAACTCATGAGTTCTTTGTTTTCATATCAATCCGGAAACTTTGATGACATTACAATTTAATGAACTGTCTGTTAAAATGAGTACAAAGTAATTAAGTGCTCCGGTTTATATTTAATTTTAATTATCGTTTTCGGTCTGTTGATGTTGTTTAATTAAAATTGGAATTGGGCGGTCGGGAGTTCGATCCCGGGCACGGATCTCTAACTTTTCGGAGGTTATGTGCGTTTTAAGAAATTATATATCACCGGCTTTAACGGTGAAGGAAAACATCATAAGGAAACCTGGATGCCTGAGAGTTCTCCATAATATTCTCAAAGATGTGTGAACTCTGCCAATCCGCACTTGGCCAGCGTGGACTATGGCACTACAGAGAACGGGTCTCCTCTCAGAGTGAGAACTTTTGGCCATAGTCTACCGCGCCTATGAGAACATTATGGAGAATCAGGCCTGTTTCTGCACGATGTTTTCCTCACATAATTCCGAAAAGTTAGAGGTGCGTGCTCGGGATCGAACCCCCGACCTCCGATCAGAAGGCGGACGTCCTAACCACTAGACTATCACAGCTTACACATTATACATTACACATACACAGTACACATTATATGTACATGACGTTTAATTCCTATATTTATCTTCTTCTATATATATATATATATATAAAAGGAAAAGGTGACTGACTGACTGACTGATCTATCAACGCACAGCTCAAACTACTGGACGGATCGCGCTGAAATTCGGTATGCAGATAGCTATTATGACGTAGGCGTCCGCTAAGAAAGGATTTTTCAAAATTCAACCCCTAGAGGGGTAAAATAGGGGTTTGAAGTTTGTATGAAAGTCTGTCAGTTTGGAGGTTAGAATCGCGATAGTTAATATTTTTGAAATTAGCAGTATGACATAAGCTCATGTTAAAATCTCATTGTTAAAGTTTAAAATTTGTTTAGGTACTCCACGCGGACGAAGTCGCGGGCATAAGCTAGTGTATTATACATAGCTCACATAAAATCTTAACCAGAGCGAGTCTCAAAGCGGCTCAGGGTAATATATTAAGCAAGCCATGCTTGATGGATCGTGTCTAGTTACGGCCGAGTTGATCCTCTAAATCTTAATTGGTACTAAATGGTTAAGCGATTATTTGGACTGTGGTTTATACCTACCCTGTAAAGGGAATGGTTAAGTATTGAACATATTTAATAAACATTTATAAAAATTAATAAACAAATAAATATTCATATTTCACTTCACCGTGCTATAAATTATTAACTAGCGATGGGTGACAGTTGTAAAAAACAACCGAATGAATCAAACAGTTGAATAATCGATTTATTTTTCGTCGATTTATTTATCACAAAAAACAATCAATTAAAAAGTTTGATTTTTCGATTAATTCAATTGTCTCTTTAATTCTATTCGTTACGAATGCAGAGCGCAAGGTCTGGAACGAATAAATCGAAAATCTAAATCAATTGCGCAATTCCATCGATTTTCGATCATTTCGTCCCAAACCCGTGCCCTAAGTAACAATAATTGATCAAATGAAAACAATCGATTGTTTTTGATTGTTCAATTCTTATTTGATTGTTCTCGAATAGTAACAAAATCGAATAATTCGATTGTTTTTCGAATGAATCGCGCATCGTTACTATAAACCTACCATCAGCCACAGAAGACGTAGTGGTGAAATGACAAAAGTCAATCTTCCAGCAATTACTAGTGGTGTGGTAACGCTACGGTGGTTAGTGATTGTTATAGATGATTAAAGTGTTAATTTACATGCGGTCACTGCGGTTGGTTTCCGATCAACTAATTAAATTTATTTAAAATATAATTTATTTTAGCGTTTAAACTATCGTGAGTACCGCGAAGCGGGGCTCCTTTTTTCTGGGTGGTAAAAAAAGAAATAACCCACGAAGGGGATGGCGGGGTCTTACAGACCCCGCCATCCCCTTCTAACCTAACCGTTCCGAGTCGGAGTGCCCCAAGTCCCGAGCTCGCTTCACTCGCTCTTGATGGTGGGAGTGGGGGGGGGGGGGGGGAGGAAAGAGACCCCGGTCTCTTCCGTCGGCCCGGTCGACATTTAAATGATTTGGTGAATTCTTAAAGTATTTATCAAACAGTTCATTTTATCAAACAATTGATTTTATCAAAAAAAAGGGCGATATGTTGTTTTACTAATTAACACGATTAAGAAATCAATTGTTTGTCAAATGATATTTTATGAAATAACAATTCGTCTGGTAATTTGTTTTATCAAGTGAATTATTTGTAGAAACATAAGTTTTATAACGATCATAAAACGATTCATAATTTTGCCAGAATTTGTTTGGGTAATGAAACTTTGTCATTTGTTTTTTGTCAATTGATCGGTCACCACGCTGCACTTCGACCGCAATTCACTCTGCAGGTGAGCGTTGCACCTTAGGTTGTATCGTCACATAACTGCAATCTCGACTGAGAATCCGATTCACTCAATTAAGGAACTAGATATCAAACATTTACTTTCTATCTGCAGCAATAATTTCGTACCCTTTACTAATTATTTTATTACAGTTGATGTTGTTTGGTTGTTTATTGAGGTCAAACTGTCGGAGTACCTACACATAAAGTTGGCTTATCTTCAAAATTATTTTGTTAGAACACTCATTAAACCTTTCAGGTGGGTTTAGCAGTAAAATAAACTGTTTTATAGAATTAAAAATAATTGTTCAGTTTAAATAACGTTTTATGTTTCACAGATTTATGTTTTAAAGTAGAATTTGATTTAAACCCTTTTCCATAATAGCGTGCCAAACCTTCGTTATTTTATAAAAGCTGAAAAGTTTATCTGCGTATTGTCCCCAACACAAGGAGGAACGATCAGCGACTATGAAGTGTGGATCGTGTAAAAAATCTTACGTCAAAGTATAAAATGTATTTTTTTTAATATGATTTTCGGAATAGTATTAGAAATCACGTCATGCATTGCCAGACACTTAGTATGTCGGCAACCCCCTGCCAGACAGCCTTAAAGGGTTAAAGGTTAAAACTTCATAGTCACTGATCGTTCCACCCTGTGTTGGGGACAATACGCAGAGAAACTTTCAGCTTTTATTAAATAACGAAGCTCTGGCATACGCTGGCTCTTACACAATAACATAAAATTATTGTGCAAGTGCTACATAAATCTACGAATGTCTACAACATTCGTAGCGTAGCTACGCGTGTGTAGCATTTCTGACAATTAGGTTGTACATTATGTTTGTAGCTTCTGTAACATAAGCCTTGGATTACGGTATCAACTACGAACAATGTTGTTGGATATTAGAGGTATTTAGTTGGATTTTCAATACTAAGTACTGTTTAATGTATAAGGTATTTCTGAAGACAAGGTTCTAAATGGTTGTTTGGTTGCTGACGCAATGATGAAACGCACCTCATTGGCTGGGCAGCATGAAAACGGTCTTGGACTGCAGCGATAAAATGATGTCATTTTTGTATAGCTGTAGTTTATAGGGCTAGAATTAATAATTAAAGAGAATAATTAAAAAAAAGACATGATTTTCATTTATTTTTAAAATAATTAATTATTAACGTAACGCTGTACCAAACGCGATTAATGACGTCACATGGCGTAAACGACAAATATTTTTCAATTTTGACGCCCTTTTTTCAAGCCCTTGACAGCAATCTCATCTGATGGTAAGTGATGATGCCGTCCAAGATGGAAACTGGTTAAGGGGTATGGCAGTTTTAAACCCATACCTTTAAATTAACTTTCAGCTTTTAAACAAATAACGAAGGTCTGGCACGTGCTGGCTCTCTCTCTCTTTACCTACTCATGTACCAGTACAAAATTTAAAATTTCTAGACCCAGTGAGTTGAGTTGTACTCCTTTTTTCAATTTTACTTTTTTGTAATTTAATTGAGAATGATATATTGTTCTCCTTTTTTGTTAGGTACCAAGAAAACTGGCTACCTACATTGTTTTCTGCTCTGAATAATTAGCCATAGGCTATCCATTGCGCAAAAATTTGCCAGCCCTTCTCTCACAAGATGAGGCCATTAACCACGGGCGATTTAAATCACTATACCTACCCATATTATAAATGTGAAAGTGTGTTTGTTTGTTGATTTGTCCTTTATAATGTCGCAATGGAGCAACGGATTGACGTGATTTTTTGCATGGGTATAATTAAAGATCTGGAGAGTGACATAGGCTACTTTTTATTCCGGAAAATCAAAGAGCTCCCGCAGGATTTCTGATAACCTAAATCCACGCGAACTAAGTCGCGGGCATCAGCTAGTATAGATATAAAAATCACCGCTGTCTCTCTATATAGAATGTCATAAAAAACTTTAATTCCAATAATGGAAGAAACCAGAACAAACTATCAGAAATATAATACTCGTGAAAGCGCACCAAGCCCCTAAAGGAAACAAAACAAAGTAAGAATGCGCCAGGAAACTGAAACAAGAAGGAAAAAACCAATTGGAAATAATATTTTTTAATCCGCATTGAAGAAATAACCAATTTGTTGTCTTGTTACCGAAGAGATTTATTTAGATACCTACTTAAATGGTAGAGCAGCTACTGGGAAAATATAAATAATAAAGTTTTGATTTTATGCTTCAGGGCTACCTAAAGTTGTATATAAGTGTTATTACTTTTATTATTATTATATATTATTTCAATCAGATATTCTTTAACCGACTTCCAAAAAGGAGGTGGTTCTCAATTCAGCCCGTTTTTTCCGACTTTATTTTTATTTTTATGTAAGTATATACATCGATTTTATTTAGAATTGAATTCTAGACCGGTTGGCAGCAGAGTCACTAAAAACATAAAGAACTAGCTAATTCTCCAGACTATGTCCGCATGGATTTACCGGAATTATTTATTGGAATCGGTCTATGTTATAGAAATACGTGCATACAAATTTTCAAGTTTCCAGATCCACCAGTTTAGGCTTGCGTTGTCTGTCAGCTGTAAATTGACGCTTCAGAGAGACTAATAAAAGAGCCTTTATGTCTACTTTGACGTCATAGTTGTCGTCTCAAACTGTCTGCTGCTGGACATGTCTCTTGGACTTGCTTGCTTGGAAGGATTTGACAGACCACAGTTTTGTGCCGTTTGTATCTAGCGCTCGCGAGCTCCTCCATGTCCAAGAACTTGTTAACCAGTTCCTACTACTACTACTACTACCTACTAATTTACGAAGTTACTTTTATAACATTTCTTCTCCAATTATGTGAAAAGCTAGGTGAGCTATTGGTTTATTATAAAAGAGCGAATATTTGCCAAATAGCCTCTTTCAGATTAAATGTTTCATCATTTTGTCCTATCTGTATAATAACGTTGAAATATCTTTACTTGTTACAGATAATGCTGAGCAGGAAACGACAAAAGAAACGGCGAGCGAAGCAGAGTGCTGTGAAATGACATACAAATATGTAACTTGAAGTGTTTGTGTTAAAGTTGAAAATGGCATGCCCGGCAGCCAAGTTTTCCAATAGGGATTTGTTTGTGGTAGTCTTGTTATTGTGCCAGACAATAGTTTGCGACAGCCAGTGTCCGAAGTTCGCGGAGAGACCTTTGGAGACGAGAGTCCAAGATGCTTCCATAGTTTTTAGGGCGGTGGTTGTACAGACACATTATCAGGTGCGTATTTTTTATTTTTACTACTAATTCATCATCATCATTATCACAAATATCACTCCCTAATTTGGTTTATTTGTATTATTTATGATTAATTCCGTAATGTATCAAATATCATAAACAACATTATTGCCTCTCAATATCAAACACCTGCAACACGAAATATGATCACAACAACATTGCAATCAATACGCGATTTAATCACGAATGATTAATGCAAATACAATCACAAGCGTTCAATTTGGCATTAAATCATTTTCTAATGATCGCGAATTTGTGTTGAATACTAAATTCAGTCGCTTGAATGCCATGAATACATTATTTTATTTCAAACCGATTTTGTAGATAAATTTATTTTGCTATGTGTTTTTACCTATATTTATAAATACCGGTAATCGGTAATCGGTAGGTACCGGTAATTGGTATACCGAAATTTTCGAACAGTGCGTGTTGCCAGTGATGACATAATTTGGATCCGAGACATGGTCGCCTAACTATGAACCTCATATTATGAAAACTCAGAGTCACTTAGCGGGCGATGGAGAGAGCTATGCTTGGAGTTTCTCTACGTGATCAAATCAGAAATGAGGAGATCCGTAGGAGAACCAAAGTAACCGAGATAGCTCAACAGATTGCGGAGCTGAAGTGGCAATGTGTAGGGCATCGATAGACATTGGGGTCCCAAGGTGCTAGAATAGCGACCTCGCACCGAAAAGCGCAGCATTGCAAGACAATAGGATTCAGGCGGCGCAAGACCACGGCATGTGGAAGTCCATAAAAGAGACCTATGTCCAGTAGTGGACGTCTATTGGTTGATAATGATGCCTAGTTTCACCTAGTAGTTGATAAAAGTAGTAGAAAATGTGCGATCAGCCTAATTGATAAGCCGTTAGAGCTTTGTTTTAACAGTAAAAGCACATTAATAGCTCAATTAAACTGATAACGATGGTAAATGATCGGTCGATAGTAATAATAATTGTAGACTTGTTTTGTCACGTATCGGCGTTTAACACATTATTGGTAGTCGTTACCCTTTGAATGGCCAATCGGGAGCGCAATAATAATTTTAATATGCAATGAACATCAAAACATTTAAATACGATACGAATTAATGCAAATGTAGTCTGTGCAAAATTAGATTCGACGACCTCCCTGGCGCAGTCGTGAGCGCTGTGGTCTTATTAGTGGGAGGTCCCGGGTTCGATTCCTGGCAGGGGTTTGGAATTTTATAATTTCTGGTCTGGTCTGGTGGGAGGCTTCGGCCGTGGCTAGTTACCACCCTACCGGCAAAGCCGTGCCGCCAAGCGATTTAGCGTTCCGGTACGATGCCGTGTAGAAACGGCAAAGGGGTACGGGTTTAATAAAAACTGCCATACCCCTTCCAGGTTAGCCTGCTATCATCTTAGACTGCATCATCACTTACCATCAGGTGAGATTGCAGTCAAGGGCTAACTTGTATCTGAATAAAAAAAAAAATTATCTACTATTTTCAAGTTACCTATGTTATTACTGGTAGATATTATTATACCTAATGCGTCCGAAAGAAGAAAATGGTTCCACGCCTGTTATAAAAAAAATTCGCCAAGATTTACAAAGTTACAGGCATTTTAATTTTGGAGTGGGAGGGTCTTCTATCCCTTTCTCGCAAAACGAAAATTTGTATGAAACCGAACGAAGCTACTATGGCATCAGTAAGGTGTGACGTCAAATGCTATGTCGCTATCTCTTAGAAATATTTAAATGCTTATAACTTTAGCGTTTAAACTACCGTGAGTGATTTCACCCTCACAACGGGCTCTACGGGCAGCGGCACGCGCGGCCCGCAGTCAAAACTGCGGCGCGTGCGCGAACGGACTCCCTTGAAAAAGGACCCCGGATGGGTTCGAAACTAGTCGGGCTAACGTTGACTAAACACGTGAGTACAGCCGGGACATATATACTTTTTTGTTATTTGATCGATTTAATTAGTTTTTTCAGTTTACGTCATTATTTTTATCCTAGTTTATAATAAAGTAATAAAAAAATTGGAGTCAAATACCTGATTTATTAGGTATTGCCTACGCCACCGTACGGGTATGTACATAAAACTCGAAATCAAATATTTTACAAAGTTTAAACAGATAAGGATTGGAAATAACCTCTCATTTCCTCGGGCCGGATGTTTCCAGGCAATTTATCGTTGAGTTTCTCGTAGTTTTAACGTGGTAAGGTAAAGTTTGTTAACCTTTTTGACCTGGATAAATCGTTAATCAGTTCCATCGATTTAACGAGAGTTTGTCTATGAACGGAAGTTTGAAGTACCTATTCTAGCTTGAATTTGAGTAAATTAATACAGTGCCGGTTCGGGTTTCCTAGCTTTAGTTTCCAAAAAGCGCACCTAATTGCGCAATTTTGACTTTGACTTTGATTAAGACTTAAGAGGGAACTAAATCTATACCAAAAATCCTTACTAATATTATAATTGCGATAATCAGAGGCGGATTAAATGTCGAGAGCGCCCTAGGCAAGCATCTCATAGGCGCCCCTCTAGCAGCCATATTAAAAAAAACCGGCCTACCGCCGTATTTTTTCGACATTTTGAAGGATAATTCAAAACCTTTGATACATAAAGAAAAATCAAAATCAGAGACAAATCTGTCACAGACAGACAGACAACAAAGTGATCCTATAAGGGTTCCGTTTTTCCTTTTGAGGTACGGAACCCTAATTACTAACTAACTTCGAAAGAACGTTATAGTCCGCGACATATTGAGATGGCAATCGGGATATGAGGCAGGGGGACGCCCCGCCCACACGCACGTTATACCCGTCACGTACTATAATTGCAAAGCTGGTAGTTGGTGATTATATTAAGTGAACGAGTGAAGACTTTGCTATATTAAAACACACTTTGCTATATTAAAGAAGAGGCGGAAGAAACCCAACTCTGCATGATCGCACGCGCCCCTTCGTAATCTCGCGTCCCTAGGCTCGTGCCTAGTATGCCTCAGGGATAATCCGCCTCTGGATAATGCATTTGTCTATTCCTACTCAATTACCATCTACAGAGGTAGCTGGCATCCCGGAGGCGGATATAGGCTACTTTTATCCTTGAAAATTTAAAGGTATAATGGGGAGTGCTCTGAGGAGCTTTTTGACCTCATTCCACCCTCTTTTTTCTACAACCGCACCGCGCGCCACCGTAAGGAATTTCACCCTCACCATTTGAAACTGTGGAACCAACTCCCATCGGCGGTGTTCCCACTAGATTATAACCTGGTGTTATTCAAGGGGCGGACCAACAAATTCCTAAAAGGCCGGCAACGCATCGGCGGCTCCTCTGGTGCTGCAAATGTTCATGGGCGGCGGTAATCACTTAACATCAGGTGACCCGCCTGCTCGTTTGCTCGCTATATCTATTAAAAAAAAAAAAAAGGTTCGCAAGTGATTAAATCCACGCGGACGAAGGCGCGGCATCATGCCGTTGTAAACTTTTCACGACTCAGCTCCTGAACCGACGACGAAAAGCACAAAGTTAGCTTGTATGCTGGAGACAAAATCTAAAAAGTAAATCCACACCGACGAAGACAAGACAGGGGCTTCTTTAGCGGACCACTCAGACGACAAATGTGTCATATTCTCAACCTTTAAGCAATGCTATACCTAATCTAAGTGATCCCCTAAAGTAACTTCTACAATCTACCTTGACGATAAATTGCAGTGTGTCTTCAAAATTACACACTCTAGGTGATTCTAGTTTCACATGAATTTTCTGTGTTACCTACTTTTTTTAATTCTTTATCTGGTCAATGAAAATACCTACACATTCATTTATTTATTGACTGGCTTATGCTCGCGACTTTGTCCGCGTGGACTACACAATTTTCGAACCCCTATTTCACCCCCTTAGCGGTTGAATTTTCAAAAATTCTAATTTGACGGATGCCTATGTCATAACAGTTATCTCAATGCCAAATTTCAGCCCGATCCGTCCAGTAGTTTGAGCTGTGCGTTGATAAATCAGCTAGTCAGTCAGTAACCTTTTACTTTTATATTTTTAGATTAAAAATTTATGATGATTGAGAGTTCTAATTAATACATTTCTATCTAAAGGTTTAGGTAAATTAAGCAAAAAGTTTACTAATGTCACTTAGCTTAAAGACAAATGGGGAAAAAACTCTAACTTGAACGGTGATAAAACATCGGTGGGGCTCTAAAATGTTTTATGCGAAGGTTCATTGGCTGCCATTTATTCTGTCGCGTCATTTAGATAACATAGATTTTAACTTTTTTAGAGAATACTAGCTTATGCCCGCGACTGCGTCCGCGTGGACAACACAAATTCAAGCCCCTATTTAACACCATTAGGGTTACCCACCACCAGTCCAGTAGTTTGAGCTGTGCGTTGATAGATCAGTCAGTCAGTCACCTTTTCCTTTTATATATATAGATGAGTGTAAATTGCTAAATTTCGCAATTCTAACTTTAAAACTGACAGAGTTTCATACAAACTTCAAACCCCTATTTTAACCCTTTAGGGGTTGAATTGAGAAAAATCCTTTCTTAGCGGATGCCGACATCATAATAGCTATCTGCTCAGTGCGCGAGTCTGACTTGCACTTGTCCGTTTTTTTTTGTCGTTAATAGTTTCCCTAGCGCGCCTAAAATGTTTTATACTGGGGTTCATTGACCGCCATCCGCCATTTATTCCGCCATATCATTGGAATGACGTCACGTCTTCCATTAATTTTACTGAAACAATTTTTTTATACCTTTTGACTATTTTATTCTGTCTGAAGTCCGGGATGTGAATTGAAGAGCATGAATATTTTAAGCGAGTTGAAATATTAAGAGCTTTCACTTTTAAGCTCACTTTAAAAAGTTTTTTTTTTTTTTGTTTACAGTTTTTTCCCTTTTATAGATTTTTATCTAAATCTAAATATATAAAAGGAAAAGGTGACTGACTGACTGACACGCAGATAGCTATTATGACGTAGGCATAAGCTAGTATATATAAAAAAAGGAAAAGGTGATTTGACTGCCTAACTGCTCTATCAACGCACTGCTCAAACTACTGGACGGAGCGGGCTGAAATTTGGCAAGCAGATAGCTATTATGACGTAGGCATCGAACGAACGAATTTCTTAGAATTCAACCCCTGAGGGAGTGAAATAGGGGTAGTCCATGCGGACGAAGTCGCGGGCATAAGCTAGTTATAAGTCGTGCGAAAGAACTGAGGGTGAGATAGAGCGCACTTTGCCCAAACCACCAGACTTAAGATTGAATTAAAACGAGACAGATTTATGTAAGAGATATACACCTGGCTCGTATTAACTCTGTCTCAACATGCTGCACTCAAAAACTGCGTGGTACGATGTGTCCTCCTCACCGCAGTAGGGACAGTTGTCGCTGGGTGCTTTGCCGATGGCATGCAGGTAAGTGTTGAATACTCCGTGCCCGCTCAGTGCCTGTGTGATTTATTTATCGACTTCACCGTGTTTCCTATTAATCCATTTTCGGAGGTCCTGTATGAGGTCTCTAGTCCATTGCCTCTTTTCTCTTTCCTTCCACTCCTTTTCCCACTCTTCTAGGGTCCGTTGCCGCTGTTATATGCCGTGAATATCGTCATTCTTTCCATGACTAGCCTTTCTATAGGTATCGTCCCTGCCATGACCATGACAGCTTCTATCTCGCTTGCACTTGTGCGCATACAAGTCGCACAGCAAATTGTGCAGCTTAATGTTGTTTGCAGAAAGAGCACAGCACCAGAAAGTTATCTTAGCTGCGCACAGCACAATGCAGCATAGCTCAATGTTGCTTGGTCACCCTAATGCTAATAGGCTGTTGAGTTAGGTAAATAGGCTTTTATATGTAAAAAGCGCAATCTAGCTAGCTCCAATTGCTAAAGGAAACTTTTTCTTATCCCCAAAAATCTTTTCCGATCAAGTATCTAATTAACAACCATTTTCCTCTCAAGGGATCTATTCGGATCTTTTTTTGTCTTGATCGTCTTTTAACGTAACGTTGCCTACGTAATTAATCTAAGCCTTATTAGAAACCTTCTATTGCTACTAAAAATCCCAGATTTATTTTTTAGGGTTCCGTATATAAAAAGGAAAAATGGAACCCTTATATGATCACTTTGTTATCTGTCCGTCTGTTTGTCGTGTCTGTCAAAATAACCTATAGGGTACTTCTCGTTGACCTAGAATCATTGGCAGGTAGGTAGGTCTTATAGCACAAGTAAAGGAATAAATCCGAACACCGTGAATTTGGGGTTACATCACAAAATAATTAAAATATGTTCATGAAAAAAATATTTTACTTAATCACATATCAATTGCAGTATTCCACTTAAAAATGTTAAAATATCTTGTACGATGGATGGTACGGAACCCTTCGTGAGCGATTCCGACACGCACTTGACCGGTTTTTCTTTTTCATTGCAAGTTAGCGCTTGATTGTGATCTCACCTGATGGTTAGTGACGGGTAACTCCGCAATCTTAATAGAAACAGAGAAAGGATTATGATAACTGATAGTAAACGCCACGTATCTGTACTATTATTAGTATTTTTAAGGATCCGTATCTCAAAAGGAAAAACGGAGCCCTTATATCTGTTTGCTTTGTCTGTGCTTGTTATCTGCCTGTCTGAATGTTCGTCTGTCTGTCAAGAAACCTACAGGGTACTTCCCGTTGATCTAGAATCATGAAATTTGGTAGGTAGGTAGGTCTTATAGCAGACATTAAGGGAAAAATCTGAAAACCGTGAATTTAGGGTTACATCACACAATTTTCAATTATTAAAGTAAGATACCTAACTATATTAAGTGGGGTATCATATGAAAGGGCTTCACCTGTGCATTCTAAAACAGATTTGTATTTATTTTTATGCATCATAGTTTTTGAATTATCGTGCAAAATGTCGAAAAATTACGACCGTAGTACGGAACCGTTGTTGCGCGAGCCCGTCTCGCCCTTGGCCGGTTTTATTGGATAAGGCATCTAAATTCCTAAATAGATACAGTTCCGAAATTTTTCGCCATGCCATTAATTTTCCATCTCTGTCTAGAGAAAGTTAAATCAAAAAGAAATAATAAATTTAGTAAAATGAGAAACTTTGTTTCAAGGAAAAAGAAATATTATTCACAAGACAAATAACAGCAAACATTCCCAGAGACAAACGCATAAAGTTACCAACTCCATTCTTACGAAATAACCTTGTACCGAACCCAAGCTCAATCATCCTAACAATTTACATGACAAATCGCGCCTATCTCAACAGGCTAGCTTTGCCAAGACAATCTTGGTCCTCTTTTACTTAGATGATACTACATGATACTGTCGCAGTGTAAGGAAAACCCATACAGTAACCCAACCCTTTGATGTTCGCGGAAGAGCAGGCATTACTGTCATAGTACCTAGGGTAGGATGATGACGTATGGCGCAGAGACGTGGACACTGACAGTAGGCCTTGTCCACAAATTCAAAGTCGCTCAGCGTGCTATGGAGCGAGCTATGTTGGGTGTCTCTCTGAGGGACAAAATCCGCAACGAGGAAATCTGTCGGAGAACCAAAGTGACTGACATAGCTCAACGAATTAGCCAGCTGAAGTGGCAGTGGGCAGGCCACGTCTGCCGCAGAACCGATCGCAGACGTGTTCTGGAGTGGAGACTGCGTATCGGCAAGCGCAGTGTGGGACGACCTCCAACCCGCTGGACTGACGACCTTAAGAAGGTAGCGGGAAGTGGGTGGATGAGGAAGGCGGAGGATCGTGTGTGGTGGCGCGCTCTAGGGAAGGCCTATGTCCAGCAGTGGACGCAAACAGGCTGATTGATATGACCTAGGGTTGTCATATTCAAATAATTATATTACATTACACTGGTAGAGATCTCTTATAGAGATAACCACTTTTACTTTCTTTTTCTCTTTATTGTTATACTTTTTCGGACGTTACTGTTTTTGAAATGACGTCCATTTTCAAATACAACATGACTGAAGGTTTTTTAATTGACATGGCCATATTGGATGTGGTTTTCCATTTTTATTGGGGTGCTGATTACGAAATAGACGTCAATAATTATTTAAATCCAACGATTCCCTACGTAAAATAAAGAGCGTCAGCTCTGATAATTACGTACCCAATTGATTCGACACCACGACTAATAAAAAGAAATAATATTCAAACGTTTCATCTGCTATGTGGTAAATTAAACTAGTTGACGATTCAAAAGAACTAGTAAAAGTTTAAAAAAATATTCTATTCTATTGGTGCAATCCCTCACACCTCTCGCCTCTCACACTCCACACGATTGTTCTGTCTATTAGAAAACTGTCTGTTAAGAATAAGAATAAGAATAATTTATTTTGAATTTAGAATTTAGAATTTAGACACAAGAAACAAGTTTTCTGCCCTCTGCACTAGGAAAACCCTGTATTGCAGAAGGCAGTTACAAGTTTTTTAAAAACTAAGGACTTAATATATTATATCTAAACTTGTTGGAAGACTGTATGTCCCTCTAGACTTTGAAATTACTGTACGCCAGACAAATTACCCCATTATTGTTTTTCATTTACGCGGGAATCCCCTTCGCTAAGTTTATAGCATCCGCTTTGGCAAATGGCTTGTCTTTGCCAAGGCGATGTTGTTCCTAATTTGTGGGATTGGCCCAACTTATAGTTGTACCCCAGATAAAGCTTAATGCACAGTAGAGGCGGGCCGCAAAACACGCACGCTACTTACAGTACAAGGCTATCTTGGCGCGTGGCGAAAATTGTAACTAACGTTGCCGTCAAGTGTCCCCTTTGTTCTTGTTTGAATATTCTAAGCTTTTGTTCTCCAACAGCGCCCCCCTCTCAATGTCATTCAAGTGCCAAGGAGAGCCTTGTCGCACTGTATAACGTATTTTTTTTATTTGTGCTGAATATCTTGGCAACTAAGAAACCTTGATAAAATATGGTGGCCTTAAAATAGCTGTTCTGTTTGGCGGTCACTTTAATTACGGGTAATACTTAAAAAATGTCGTAGGACTATGAGATATTACCCACCAATCAGGAGCATCAGCACCTAAGACAAGCCATAATGCTTTACCGTCTTTAAAGGATTTTTGAATCTGCCAATTAAATAACCGCATAACGCTTTTTTTAGGAAACACCTTAGGTTAGGTTTCTAAAATTAAAAATGCGTTCTGTTTAGCGTTTTCGGCTCTAAATGCTGTTTTCGTTGGAGCGACATGCAACATGCTACAAAGGAAACATTAATGTTGCCACCTTAAGTAGCATGCGGCAGTCTATTTAATGCTGAGACGTGGAATATTTACAGTGCCATAGCACAGCTAACAATTCTTGCTACATTTTAAATTATTGTAGCTTGCAGCCCTGTGGCATGCCTCAATGTCGTACTAGCGTTATAGTACGCCTTTACTGTGTGACAAGCTTTAAGGGTTAATTGTTAAGCTTTGAATAAACTAAGGCAGTTAAGGGTTAAATGGATTTCAGGCCGTCAATGTTCTGTTTTCAGGAAAGTTTCATGTTATCTTAATGTCGATGAATTCGAGTGGTTACAGTTGTGAATTTGTAATACTGAGAACTGGGAAGTGGGAAGGAGTTGATGACGTAATTGGTTTTCAGATTGTGTTTCATTTAGGTAAGTTTTTTTTTTTTTAAGAATATTAGCCATGTTAAATGACTAATATTCCCCTTTTCTCTCCAATTAAGCGTCAGGCTTGTGCTAGGAGTAGGTACGACAATAGTGCAACGGGCCGGGCTTGAACCGTCGACCTTTCGGTTTACAGTCCACTCCTATACCGGTTGAGCTATTGAGGCACTATATTTAAGTTATAATGGTTGAAATTGTTAGCTATAGTTTATTGTAATTTTGTAGTAAGTAATTTTATACAGATTCTTATAACAATTATCTTGTAGTTAATCATCGTCGTTAATTGAGTCAAGTCTTCTCATCGTCAATTCCTCAGTGCCTCAAGACGAAAGTCTTTAACCAGTGTGTTCTTCCCGTCCTCACCTATGGTGCTGAAACGTGGACACTAACATACGGCCTTGTCCACAAACTCAAAGTCGCTCAGCGAGCTATGGAGAGGGCTATGTTAGGAGTTTCCTTGAGGGACAAGATCCGAAATGAGGAGATCCGCAGGAGAACCAAGGTCACTGACATAGCCCAAACTATTAGCAAGCTGAAGTGGCAGTGGGCAGGTCATGCCTGTCGTAGAGGCGATGGCCGTTGGAGCCGGAAAGTCCTTGAGTGGAGACCGCGTTTAAGCAAGCGTTGTGTGGGACGCCCTCCAGCACGATGGACCGACGATATAAAGAGGCTGGCGGGAAGTGGCTGGATGAGGATGGCTGAGGACCGGGTGTGGTGGCGCTCTTTAGGGAAGGCCTATGTCCAACAGTGGACGTCCACAGGCTGATGATGATGATGATAATCGTCGTAATGGATACCTTGTTACTTATAAAAATTTTGGAAAAAGTAACTGTTTTGTATCACACTAATATTATAAAGGCGAATGTTTGTGTGTGTGTGTGTTTGTTAATCTTTTATGCAAAAACTACTGGATGGATTTGGCTGAAATTTGGAATCGAGATAGCTTATATCCTGACTGATATATGTATTAAACATAAAGTTATTTTTATACCGAAATATTAAAGAAGTCGCGGGCATCAGCTAGTAGTCTTATAAATCATTCTTAACAGTGAGACTAGAATATCAAAATTATCTAAATCTTTGATAGATAGGTACAATATACAAACATAGTTCTAAAATATTTTGCGCATAACATTCTAGCTTTATATCACCCTAAACCGCAAAAGTGACCTATGAAGAGATCTCACCACGATAACGATTTTCGGTCACCTCATTTATCAAAGGGCGGATCTGAACTCTAAAGAGCCCATTTTTCTAACGCAGCTAAACTAAATATTTTTAGGGGTTTAAGTGTATTTTTTGAAGTAGGCAGGCATACAATGATCTGTGAAACCTACTTTATAATAATAATTAATGCTTCTCGATGTTAGAATCACACCAATAATAATCAATTCTTATTCGAATTTGTACATGTAACTTGAATAGGCTGGGTCCATAACCTGTTGAAAAAGGTAATGAAATCCAAATCAAAACATGAGGTGTTCACTATGAAGTAAGGCTCATTACTATAGCCTTAGATGAAGTGAGTGTGACTTGTATAATAACATGGCGATTATTCGAGTAATTTTTCAGATTTGAATTTTTCCTGAATACGTTTTTCTTACACAGCGCAATCAGGGGACAGTCCCCCGATTGTGTTAGAAAAGGGTATTCATCGGAATCGTAATCGGCAGTAAATTCTGCTCCTTGGTTGGCTGGAAAAAATGAGAATAGCAAACTCAACCAATCAAGAGGCAGAATTTGTTGTCGATAACGATTAAGATCGATACGTTTTCCTTACACACTCGCTAACTCTTTTGATTAGTTCCATTGCAAAACCCTACCCTCGATACTCACTTAAATGTAGGTCAAAGCAGAAAAAACGAAATAATACAAAGCAACTTTTCATATAAATCCAACAAAATAAGAACTGACAAAGCCACAAAAGACGCTAAGCATGTGTGACAGTCCGAAGTATGTCCTTGCTACGTCACCATTAAATCTTCTTTGTTACAAACGTCGGAACCCACAAAAATTTTAGCAGACCATTTCCAACCTTATATTACTCAGATAGGGTTGATTTTTCTAAAGCTGAAAAGAATGTAATCGGTGTGGGTTTTGAAGCATTAATATTTCTCAGCGTGTCTCCATTACTGGGGACGCGGCTGGGGAAACTATTTTTCGGTTGTTACAATAAAAAACTAGTGGGCGTAATATAGTGTGAAGGAACGTGACTAGAAATTGCTATCATGTTTGTTGCAAGTTTGGAGCGTTCCCTAATACCTACTTAACTTCGTTATAACGTACCTAGGGGATAAGACCAAATCCATTTTCTACGCACGCTTGGTAAGTGTCAAGATACAATTTTGTACAAATTACATTGGCTTTGTGTGACTGGAATTTCCGTATGAATTTCCAGTCACGCAAAACACATTTTATTTGTGTTTGTGAAAAATAGGCATTAGTCTATTACATTATGCAATTTATATAGATACATTTTCACATAGTTGGTTGTACTCTGAACTCTTTGATTTTCCGAAATAAAAAGTAGCTAAATCCGTCTCTGGGATGCAAGCTATTTCTGTCCTTACTGTGTTACCAAATTTCGTCAAAGTGGACTATGAAAACATTCCACCTTCCTAAATAATACGTCCTAAATGGTATAGTTACCGTCATACAAGCCAACTTTGCCACTCAATGATATTTTGCCCAAAAAGCAATTTATAAAAATCGATGTGGGCAATGTTGGCTAAAAGTCCGGATTACTTTGCCCGCCATCAACATCGAACAAATTTTGGTTTATATGTGAATAAAAAAACGTAAAATAAAAAAAAAAATTACAAAGCGAATTTGCTTATAAATTGCGTTTTGGGCAAAGTATTATTGAATGGCAACGTTGGCTAGTTTGACGGTAACTATATCATTTAGGACGTCTTATTTGGGAAGGTGGACTAATTTAGGACATAGTATTTAGGAAGGTAGAATAACCCCTTTATCCCTTGACCGTTTAGCATGCCAAGACACCTACTATTAATGTAATATTATACTATGGTCAAAGTGAAATATACCTATATATTTTTCTCTTGTTCCAGATAAGAACACTAGATTTGGCACTTGTATCAATATACCGGGGAGGAGTCGAACTGGCGTCCATCAGTCAGTATTCCGGTTCACCATATAACACAACTGACAGGTATTTATTTAGGTATTTTCATAATATAGTCATGGTCCAGCAGCCGCTGCCTGTTTTTTTAGTGATTAATAACGGGCGGATTAATCACTAAAAAAAGGCGGTGGCTGCAGGACCATTACACATATTGTAGATTTTATTATAAGTATTGATAAAGCATAATCTACGGGCATGGGAGTGCCCCCGCCAAGTCGAGCAAAGGCACAACAGTACCATCCTTTTCTCGATTAATATATGTTTCGAAAACTAACAGAGGTAAAGAGAACTATGAGAATAAGAATAGTTTTCTCCCTGGTAGCTGTGGCGGTGACGGTGACGGTGACGTGGTGTCATGTGACGAATTTTTCTCATTTTACTCCCCGGCATGCAATCGCATAACCCATTGTCATTAAGTGGACCACCTAGGAGGCTAGGACGACGAGTAAGAAACTTTTGTTTCAACTCATACTAAGCAGAATAAAAAATATTTGCCTTTATTTACTTGCCTCCTTTTTATTCCCTTGAGCAAAATGTCCAATTCCATTCAACAACTTAAATAGAAATAACTTCTCTCACTTTCCACTCTTTCTTTTTGTATTTACTCGATTGAAAAGGGTATCATCCCAACTCGAAACAAGAATAGCGTTCGTTAATAGAAAAAGAATACAAACTCGATAAAAGTCTTCGCTCACTAATGTCTATTCAATCTTTTTCGCGAAGTAATTTAGGTAGAGAATAGTTTGGAAACAACAAAGGCAATAACTGCTTCAGTGGTGCTAAAAGTACGAAAGTTCTTCGTGAAGAGTATAAGAAACACGCACAACTTTTGTATTAGAGGACAAGTGAAGGGACGTTAGCGTTTTTTTTTAACTACTTTTTTTACAAAAATGAAATAGACATGTAAATTTTTCATCATCAAAGACGATTTTAATGAGTAAGCTTGTCAAATCTGTGTTCTATGTCAAATGTCATTTCTGACAATTGACGTGACTTTCACACATATATTGACAGATTACGGCTAATAACTTGGATCTGTCCGCCATTATTACGTATTTATAGCTTAGTTAAGTTGCGTCACGTGGAGATAATAAATAATGTTACCACTAAAATGAAGATGAGTTCATGGATTTGATCAATCAAAAATGGTTTAATATTTTACTTTATCTTATTTTATTACTGGTACAAGACCAGACCCAAACTCCATACAATTCTGGACCGTCTCCTTTTACAGATAAGTCAAACAAATAAAAATGCTCTCTTCTGTTACTTAAACCAAACTTTTACACCAACTTCGAAAGCAAAAAGATTAGCGTGGAACCAAATTAAACGAACCAAGAGTTCGCGGAAAGATCGCGATCAGTATAATTAAATTTTCCCAGCAAGAGTGCTTGATTCGTACGTAGGCGGCACGCACTTACACCTCCGTGTGAACACCCCTTAACACTTACTTTTGTAAATTCAATTTGCTCTTTCGAGAATCGAGGCTAATGTGAAAGCTTCGTTAGTGAATGAGATTTTGCAAGAAAACTTTTGCTAAATTCTTTTAGAATTAAGCCTGTTACATGAAAGTTTTTGAATTTAGGAATTTCAGCATATAATTTGTTTTTTTTATGTTATACTAGCTGATTCCCACGACTTCGTCCGCGTGTATTGCAGATAACGGGTACAGACCACGATTAATTTGATGTTTTTATTTGTCGGTATTTCAACCCAATTGCATGGGTCGTGACGTTGGCATAAATCATCCCTTATAAGTCGACTAGCTTATGCTAGTGACTTCTTCGCGTGGACTACACAAATTTCAAACCCTATTTCACCCCCTTAGCGGTTGAATTTTCAAAAATCCTTTCTTAGCGGATGCCTACATGTGCGTACATCATAATAGCTATCTGCATGCCAAATAGCCCGATCCGTCCAGTAGTTTGAGCTGTGCGTTGATAGATCAGTCAGTCAGTCACCTATTCCTTTTATATATTTAGATATGGTGTACGACCCAGATAAAGTAGGTTCATCTTGTTTGAAAGCAATGCAAAATCGCATGCAACCAGGAAGCGGTCAGCGCACTCGAATCGAATCGAATCCTATTAGTCACAGTGATCGCATGCACGCTACAATAAATTGCATTTATGTGCTTAGGAAATAAAATTGTTTGGTTATTTGTACCTATATCCAAAATTTCACTTTCGATCAATTTGCATATTGTTTTGATATAAAACAATATTTTCGTTTAACCTATTTTTATTGCAAGAAAACTTTCACTACGTTCTAACTTTACAGCAACAAAAAGGTTTCTGAAATTAGCAGTTCCTGGAAATTTATTTTCAATTTCCAGCATATTTTTGTAATAGATATAAACTCCCAGAATAACCTTTTAAATTGGCATGTTCATAATATATTTTTTACATCAAGTATATAATTAAGTACCTATGGGATTATTCAAGGGGCGGACAAACAAATTCCTGAAAGGCCGGCAACGCATTGTCAGTTCCTCTGGTGCTGCAAAATAATGTTCATGAGCGGCAGTAATCACTTAACATCAGGTGACCCGCCTGCTCGTTTGCTCACTATCTATACCTACTATATCTCACTACTATTAATGAAAACCTACCTGTCTAAAATAAAATAAATAAATAAATAAAATTATCTAAAAAGTTCATTTTCCCCAGACAGGTGAACCTCAAAATCAGTCCACAGCTTCGAGGATGCTTCAACTGGAGCATGTTCCCTCAGAGCGAGCTGGTGGTCTTCGCGAGGGTCAGCGACCCAGCAGTGGACTTGGAGACCACGCCACCTGACGGCCCATGGTTGGAGGCCACGGCCGCTGCGGTTCCTTGGAGCCTGGGGGTCGATATAGCGATATGGAATGCTGTTGGTATGTTAATTCTTTTGAAACGTTCATAATGCAAGAGTACCTTGAGATCGAAATCGACATAATAATTTAAGCGTATGTTGCAACACGCCCAAAAATCATATTATTCGATTTATGTTTACGGAAATACCAATTACCATTCCACTAATTACTTTCACATTTTTATTACTCTTAAATTCCACTTTCCGTAGGAACTGCAAGTAAACAATAATTATAATGTTTGTTATGTGTATATTCGAACATTAAACATCTCATGTTTATTGTCTGTGCCGGGAGTTAGATCCTCTGTTTACTTTCAGCCATTTGACCTCATTTCTGAGAACACTCAAAGACGTATCCAATTATTTAACAGATTGTTTATTTTTATAGTAGAAATTTGTATGTTTGCGATGTATTTGTATGGTTTATTGGGTTAAGTTCTATCTGTCTATTTTTTTGGTGAAATGCTTTTTGGCATTATCAGATGTTGACGTTTGGTACAGAGACAGCTTATATCCCGGGGATGGTTAAAACAACTTAAATCCAGGCGGACGAAATCGTGGGCATGAGCAAGTTAATTAACACTTATAAGTCTCGCAAATTGCTATTGCGCTGGAGCCGTGTCTCATTAACATGGAAATGACACCATTTTGACGTCAGCCGAAATAAAAATATACCATCAGCTCGAAACTTCAGTCTAGTGCTGACGCGACTAAAATGGCGGACACGCGCATTAGAAATTTGCGGGACTTATACCATATAATCATTGTGCTCTTCCGTGGCCAGTGGTATCCATGATGGATTTTCCGAAAAAAAAGGAACTGCAAGTAAACAATAAGTATTATGTTTGTTATGTGTATATTCGAACATTAAACATCTCATGTTTATTGTCTGTGCCGGGAGTTAGACCCTCTGTTTACTTTCAGACATTTGACCTAATTTCTGAGAACACTCAAAGACGTATCCAATTATTCCGTTTCTGGTTAACAGATTGTTTATTTTATAGTTGATTTGTATTTGTGCGATGTATTTGTATGATTTAATTGGGTACCTATTGGCTATATCTTAAGTTTAGTGACATTGGACGTTTACCTTCCCTCGACATCGTGTTAGCGATTTTGATAAAATTTGGTAGGTATGTAGAAATAAATTCGACTGTATAATATATCCTGGGAATAGACATTTTATCCCCGAAAATCAAAGAGTTCCCACGGGATTTTCGAAAACTTAAATCCATGCGGATGAAGTCGCGGGCATCATATTGTAGTTACTCATAGTAATACATTTTGTGACAGGAAACGCGAAACTAATTATGAGAGGGACATTATTATAGTATATTGTTCCAGGTTGGGCGGGCTGGGGCGAGTGGGGGGCATGCAGTAAGACCTGCGGGGGAGGGAGGCAGACCCGGCGGAGATACTGTTCGAGGGCCACTTGTGAGGGCTACGGGGAACAGGCGCGGTCATGTAACTCCTTTGTCTGTGAAGGTTAGTTTACTCTGTCTTGTACTTATTTTATCGTACTCTAAGTCTCCGCGCGCTAGTCAGACTGGCCGTGGCAGGCAATCCAATTTATGTAATTCGTGTTATATTGCAAAAATCGGATTCGGATTGGCTGCAGCAGCCAGGCTGACTAATCTGGCTAATGGTGGCTCATGGGAATCCGCGAAAACAAGGCAGCAGCTGCGACAGCCGTTAGAGTTGGCTGTCATGTACGATTACATGGCAACCAATTGCCAGACTTCTAGGCTGATGCCAACTGCCAGAGCCAGAGCGAGACAAGCTGCCAAGTAGGCTGCCTTCATTCTTCTTACACTTGTTGTAATAGCTAGAAGTATTTCGTGTTTCTAAAAACCAGATTCTGCTCTAGATATTGAGAGTTGCTAAGACCTGCGAGATCTTCGCGCACTTGTCAACCTGGCCGTGGCAGCTAATCTAAATATATAAAAGGAAAAGGTGACTGACTGACTGACTGACTGATCTATCAACGCACAGCTCAAACTACTGGACGGATCGAGCTGAAATTTGGCATGCAGATAGCTATTATGACGTAGGCATCCACTAAGAAAGTATTTTTGGAAATTCAACTCCCAAGGGGGTGAAATAGGGGTTTGAAATTTGTGTAGTCCACGCGGACGAAGTCGCGAGCATAAGCTAGTCCAATCTATACAATTAGTGTCTTGTTGCATAGATCGGATTTGGATTCGGATTGGCTGCTGCAGCCAAGTTAACTAAATCTGATCAAAAGGTTTGTTTGTGATTGGTTAGTGTCCCAAAATGGTTAACACCCACTTAGTTTTTCGTCTTTGTCATTTATATGGAATTACGTAACAGAGAGAGCCCGATGCTAACTTCTCTCCGTGGATAGAGGTGTGGGAGGTAAATATTCGCATTGGGTTACTGCGTCAGCGAAATACGAGAACGGAATTATAGTAGACTGAAATTTACTTGAGTTGATTGGTGGACCTCCCTAAAGGCTAACTTTCATTGAGTAAAAAAAGAACGCGCCAAAAATACGGATGACGTCATCATCTTACCGCTTTCATTCTAGGCGTGAGCCAAATTAGGAAAAGTTTTTGTTAAACTGACCCAAACGAGTAGGGTGGGTCGGAAATAGTAGCTACTCTTAGTACAAGTTCGTAGTTTCGTACATCTGAAAGACTGGCGGTTTACGCGAGCTTTGATATTTTGTGGGCCCTAGCGTAAGTTTTTAAAGGGAGGTCCTCGGGACCAGATTTCTCATCATGAATTATTTTGTTTATGTTTTATGAGAAAGAGCACAATTCTCAGCAATAAGGTTATTGTGTTACTTTTAACTAAAATAATGTGATACCTGAACTACGAAATCTGCTTTTGTATGGATATTTTAAATCACGTTTGTTATAATTATTTCGTGTGTTATAATGTGCTTGGTAAACACTTAAAAAAATTTATTACAGGTTTACATTCAACACAAATGTTAAGTAATTTCACTTGAAAAGTTAGATCAGAAGTTAGGACCTCAGAGTAGGTACAATAGATCTTGGTTTAAAATCAAGCATGTGCCAATGTGTAGTATACATAGAAGTCATTAGCATGTGCCGATATTTACTTTTATTACTGAGATGATTGAAGTAACTCGATATCGAATTTCTTTTTCGAAAACTATGAAAACTTGTATTAGGAGTACAGATGAGTTAGTGGTTCTTCTCAAGGGCTACTCGCAAGGATGATCATGTACCTACCTACAAACTCCTTTGACTGAGAAGGTCAGTTTGTTTTGTTAATTGGAAAAGTTTCTTTTCCGAATCGATTCCAATTGCCAAATACCGTGAGAAATAGAAAAGAAATTGTGACTTTCAATTTAAGTTTGTTTTGGACCTTTGTTTCAATTACTTATCATGTTTCGGTGTTTGATTTGTTGATTGGAGACCGGAGTTGATTGAAATATAAAATGAAATGGATATTGGAGTTCCTGGCTTTTCAATTTTATTATATTTGTTTTTCTTTTTAATCATCATCATCATCAGTCCATCACCAGCTCAGTACTGAAGCACGAGTCTCCTCTCAGAATTGAGTGATCGGATTGGCAGACTTCATACCTTCAGAACATTATGTATAAATCTGGATGCAGGTTTTCTCACGATGTTTCCCTTCATCATCAAAACAACTGATACGCAATTGTTAAAAACGCATATAACTCAAAAAGTTAGAGGTGTGTGAATCGAATTCTGGACCTCCCGACTAGGCCAAGGTTTTAACCACTATGCTATTAGCGCTTTTGCTTTTTAAGATTACATAAAAACTGGTCAAGAACACGCATTAGGCAGAATTTCGTAGCCATGCTAGTTTCTAAAAACTTTGACGGTCATCGTGTCTAAGCAGCAGTTTTATTTAATATCTTTAAAAACCTCCATCTCGAATTCTCTCCACGTTGCTCGTTGACGAGATGTAAAATCTCATACTAACCCTATTGAAACCTAATCAGTACCCATATTATAGATACGAAAGTGTGTTTTTTTGTTAGTTTGTCCTTCAATCACGTAGCAAGGGAGTAACGGATCGACGTGATTTTTTGCATAAGTATATTTGAAGACCTGCAGAGTCACATAGACTACTTTTTATCCCGGGAAATCAAAGAGTTCCCACGAGATTTTTAAAAACCTAAATCCACGCGTACTAAGTCGTGGGCATCAGCTAGTCTAAATATATAAAAGGAAAAGGTGACTGACTGACTGACTGACTGACTGACTGATCTATCAACGCACAGCTCTAACTACTGAACGGATCGGGCTGAAATTTGGTATGCAGATAGCTATTATGACCTAGGCATCCGCTAAGAAAGGATTTTTGAAAATTCAATCCCTAAGGGGGTGAAACAGGGGTTTGAAATTTGTGTAGTCCACGCGGACGAAGTCGCGAGCATAAGCTAGTTAGTTAATAAATCTTTAGTAAACGATGCGCATAGCCAAGGTCATAAAGTTTCTACAAAAAGTCTAAACAATGATTTCTTTACAGGCACCATAAACCCTCTCGCCCCAGGCGCAAGGAGGAACTTTCACCCCGCACAAGCCAGATGGGGTCCTGTACCAGATAGGCCGCATGCATTCAGCTTGCGGCCCAACTCATACATATGGATCGCCTCCTCAGAACTCTTCGCCGCAGGGAAGACGTTTCCCAGAGAGTTCACGCTCTTCATTTCGTTGAGGCTAAGGCCTGAGGTATGTATGAAATATTCATAATGGGTTTGTTAAGTCTTTGCAGCGCAATCGAGGTACCAAGTTTAAGCGGGTGCAGTTCAGTACTTTCTTCATACAAACGTAGGAGGGTGATTACTACATTATTTTATATTGTACGCTCAAAACTATTACTATACTAAGTATTATATCGGTTTGGCTTGCTATTATCTAGGTTTATCTAAATATATACAAGAAAAAGGTGGCTGACTGATTGACTGACTGCCTGACTGACCGATCTATCAACGCCAGCTCAAACTATTGGACGGACCGGGCTGAAATTTTGCATGCAGATAGCTATTATGACGTAGGAATCCGCTAAAAATTTAATTTTGAAAATTCAACCCCTAAGGCGGCGAAATAGGGGTTTGAAATTTGTGTAGTCCACGCGCAGTCGCGAGCATAAGCTAGTTGATATATTATAAAACATAAAAAAATATTGATTGACCCTCGAAATATTCCTATTTTAACAATAAATTAATGACAAATTTTGGCATATATAAATAAGATTAGGAGTGTGAAAATTCTAAAACAATTTAACTTTGAACATAGTCTTTTGGTTTACATTAATTATTGGTTGAAATATCTTTACTTTGCAAACATACGTTTAGTATTTTTTCTCAAAAATACTTTTCCTGAGTCCTTTTCGCGCGCTTGATTTCGGTGAAAATTATCGTGCCATCACCTTTCTCATACAATGTTAGGTGAAAAGTTACCCACGTACGCCGGCAATTTCAGTCGAGCGTACTGCGTCACCTTAATATCTATTCATTTTAAACCTTCGTTGGTATTGATTCTAATTGCAGCTTTTATTTTTTTCTACGAAATTAATCATCATCATCATCGTCAACTGATAGATAGACGTTACGGAAATTGTCATTACCTATATGTATATAATTTTCACAAAATCCAACGCAAAAATTAACCTCGCTAATTTCGTTACAAAAATGTTACTTAGTAAACATTTATTTTAATTAGGTAGTGTATTTTCATTATCATATAGGATTTTCAAATAAAATTCCGCTTTCGTGCGAAATTCTGTTTGCAAAAACTTGCCATTGTCGCGATACGCTCCGAAAAATCTGCACGCTCCCGAAAAAAATGTTGTTTCGTAATTTATTTTAATTAGAGCAATGTAAGTGTAAAGAATTTCGACGTTACGACTAATAAATTTTCACATTATACAGTCGGTAAAGGTTCGCATTACATAAATAATTATGTTTTAACACGATCCAGGTTTGTATTGCGAAAATAATTTCACCGAATAATAATTATTGCTATTAGCGCGTGTTCACACCTTACGTTTTGTCAGCCGCCGACTGTGAGCGAGTGTTACGTAGGTACATCAGCCTTTAGAATGACATTGCGGCTTTGTAGAGCGTTGTCTCTGTCACTCATACCTATGTCTCAACGACAAGGACATTACATTCGGCCGCTTTTCCAAACATATACAACTTTTTGTTCAACACCGAACCGACGACAGCTAACACTACGATAGAGTCAAGTACTACAGTAGAGTCGAGTAGATAAATAATAGAGTCAAATTTAAATATTTTTTTCAAAATAGGTAATAAAATTACTCTTTTTGATTGTCAGTTGTTAGATTTGTAAGATATAGTGATGATAATTATTACGCAAACTTAAAACTAAAGCTACGAGGGTTCCAAACGCACCCAGGTCTGAGAAGAGCCCACAACAAACTCACATAATGTAACTTTATAGTTATATGTGACTCGCGGCGTATTATGGTGACCAATCGACACTGAGCTATGGTGCGCTGTGCTGTGCTATGCTATGCTCTATAGCTTCTCTTAGATTACAATGAAGATACAAACAAACCCTGCTTTTTTATAAATATTCAATTAATTTTCCGGCAAATTTTTCGCCGGTAAATTATTGTTTTTTTTTATTGCATCAGCTTAAACTCTATGTGCTGTTGCCATTAAATTCAGTCAAAATTCAGTTAAATCAATCAAGACACACGATCAGTGTGTCGAAGCCAAGTTCGAATATAAACATTTCTTATATATTTCTTATATAAATTTGACGATCACAAGCTTGTTGTTTTTATTTAGTCTATACTAGCTTATGCTCGCGACTTCGTCCGCGTAGACTACATAAATTTCATACCCCTATTTCACCCCCTTAAGGGTTGAATTCTCAAAAATCCTTTCTTAGCGGATGCCTACGTCATAATAGCTATCTGCATGCCAAATTTCATCCAGATCCGTCCAGTGGTTTAAACTTTAAGCTGTGCGTTGATAGATCAGTCAGTTAGTCAGTCAGTCACCTTTTCCTTTTATATATTTAGATTATTATTATTCAAATAACAAGTCATTTATTTTAATACAGTTCGTATAAAATGAGAAAACACTCGTCGTCTTAACTCTGTTTCAACTGTCATGTCAAAAGTACGGTTCACAGGGCGATTGTCTAAAACCTGCATCAATCATTATTACAGTCTCAATTGTTCTGATTGGCTGAATTTGTGCGATTTTTGTTGCAACAATACATTGTAGCCAATAGTGAGCGAGCATTAACCAATCAGAGATGATTGCGATCGTGACATTGTAGCTGTCAAACAACCGCGGTAGGGCCACTGGGCTCACCTTTAAAATAAGGACTAAAATCGTACTTTTTACATGACAGTTGACACAAAGTTAAAATGGTTAATATCTACAGAGATGGGCTGCCGAGGCCGATATGCCGTCGGGATGACATGACATTATTATTATTTATCTATGGAATAGGTCAACTAGTTATAAGTCCCGCAAATTGCTATTGCGCTGGAACCATGTCTCATTAATTGCTCATTAACATGGAAATGACGTCATTTTGACATCAGCCGAAATAAAAATATACCATCAGCTCGAAACTTCAGTCTAGTGCTGACATCACTAAAATGGCGACCACGCTCATTAGCAGTTTGCGGGACTTATACCTACACATTTATGATTTCATAATAATAATTTTATTATTTGTTTCTAGAGCGGAGGGTATGGTCAAGGAACCCTATTCTCCCTCCGTTCCCGGCGTCGGACGGGTTCCTTCCTGTCCCTGGAGCTGGCTGGACGAGGTGCAGCTAGGCTGGTGCATGCAGGCGCTGGCTCCTCGAGATCCATCTACTTAGCTGTGCCGTTGTATGACTTTCGGTGGCATCATATTGCGATTAGGTGAGTTACATTACGCACTCATCCGATCCGAGTCCGTGAAAATACGGATATAAAAACTCGGACCGAACTCGGATATTGTTACTCACTAATCTGAGTCCGTGAAAATACGGATATAAACGGAATTACGGATGTTATGTAATAACATCTCGTTGTAAAATGTTTCCGCAAATAAAGAATCTTTGAATCTTTGAATCTTTGAATAAAAACTCGGACCGAACTCGGATATTGTTACTCACTAATCCGAGTCCGTGAAAATATGGATATAAAATCTCGGACCGAACTCGGATATTGTCACTCACTAATCCGATCTCTGATCCAAATCCAAGCGTAAGAGCGGTTACGCACTGCACCCTATCCGAGTCGTGAAAATACGTTCCTTTTTTGTTTTGTATGGTAGCTAATGACAATGTCGTAGATAATCGCTGGTATTCTCAAGGATGGCGGATAGAACTAAGATGACAGAAGTGCAGTGCGTAATCGCCGTAATGCAAGCAAGCAAGCAGTGGACATCTTTGACATATTAATCTACGTCATACACCTACCGGACGTATCTGAATCCGAGGCACATCCGAGATATTCTCACGGATGATGGAGAGACCTCCGATGACGGAAGTTGGAGCTAGTGCGTAAGCTATTATACAAACAGTTCAATCTATGGCTACTTCGGAACATATTTTCACGGATTCGGATCGGATGCAATACGGAAGCGTCCTAAATCGTAAGGCGAGTAAGTGGCTACCGCTGGCCGCTGCCTATTTGCAGCACCAAAAGAACCGCCAATGCATTGCCGGCTTTTCGGTAGACCCGTCTCTTGCATAACCCTGAATGTTGAAATCTAGTTAGGACATCGCTGAAACAGAAGTAGGCGTTACTTTGCGGAAGTCCATGATATACATGACTCGTACCTACCTATAATATGAACCGTACCATAGAAATATTTTAAAGAGAAGTAATCACTATTCCTCCTCCACTCCTCACCTATGGTGCTGAAACGTGGACACTGACAAACGGCCTTGTTCACAAATTCAAAGTCGCTCAGCGAGCTATGGAGAGAGCTATGTTAGGAGTTTCCCTGAGGGATAAGATCCGAAATGAGGAGATCCGCAGGAGAACCAAGGTCACTGACATAGCCCAAACTATTAGCAAGCTGAAGTGGCAGTGGGCAGGTCATGCCTGTCGTAGAGGCGATGGCCGTTGGAGCCGGAAAGTCCTTGAGTGGAGACCGCGTTTAAGCAAGCATAGTGTGAGACGTCCTCCTCCCATCCCCCACAATGGACCGACGATATAAGAGGCTGGCGGGAAGTGGTTGGATGAGGAAGGCTGAGGACCGGGTGTAGTGGCGCTCTTTGGGGAAGGGCTATGTCCAACAGTGGACGTGTGGAAGTCTGTGGCTGATGATGATGATGATGAATCACTATTAGTAATACCTGTTAATACCTGAACGTAATGTTTAACTAGTGTTCACGATGACAATACGGTGCGAGTGTACGTGGACTGTCGTTGGTTGCGGACAGACGTGCTCGAGAAGGATGCCTTGGACACTCCTAGAGACGCCGATCTCATTATTGGATATCTCTTTTCTGTGAGTAACTTTTTCTATCTACTAGTCTACCTGGCTATAGCCATCACCAGGCGGGTGATCCGTCTATAATAAATAGGACCATTCCAACCAATTCCTCGTGTTTGGTCACAGCTCATTAGTGTCCTGGCAGCCAAACCCTCTCAAATATATAGTTCTTGCATCTCACGAGGGCGAGTGGCTCATGCTTGTGTTGAAGTCGCATCGGTATAAGTAAGGCACACTAAATGTGTGCGTTTGCGAGCGCTTGCTCGCGACTGATTGATCCGATATGCACGCACACTTACGCAATCCCAAGTAAACGACGTAACCACAAGTACCTAAAGTTCACTCGCCTTCGTGAATTGCAAGAACTGAACCTTCTTTCATACAGTACCTGATAATTATGCCTATTATCTTGGTAGTGCTGCTCCTCTTAATAGAATTGTCATATCCTATAACAATGTGTTCAGAAAAGCTAACCTGGATATTTTTCAACACTCCGCTTCATTATTTAAAAGCAAAATTAAAAACCACCTAATGAATCTTTAAAATATATTCTATAGTAAGTCTGCTATAGAATATTTAAAGATTCATTTTGAAATTGTAGGGTAGGTACTATTGTTAGTCTTAATTGTAGTTTTTATTGTTAGTTGTAAGAATCATCGTAGTTTTAACTTATTTAGTAATTAATGTAATTGTTATAGATTTTAGGTACGCAAAGAATGTCTTAGTTTAAGTTTTACTATTTAGAAGTTCTAGTTAAGGATGTTGAGTTAGCCTGTAAGTGAGTATACATTGATAGTCCTAAGTTTATATAAGTCGTCATAATTAGTTTGCTTTGTATACCGTTGGCTTCCTATTAAATAAAATAAAATAAAGACCTTCTGCCACCCCTATTTTTTATGCTAAGGAGGTTAAAAATCAAAATAACGGTATTTTGTTACTTGTATTATTTTTAGGGAATTGCCTGCGGGCTTCACTAAGTGCTAAATATAAGCGTTAGCATACCATGAAAAAGGGACCATTCCAAATATTTATAGAGGCTCAGTAATTTTTTATACACTTAATGTTGGCGTAAGGCTTCGACGACAGCGAGAAGCGGAGCGGGACCACGAGCGGGGCGTTGATACAATTCGCAATCATCTTTGCTGCTGTCCTGCAAGGCAGACAGCAGCGGTGCAAATGAAGGGCGGCAAATGCGTATTGAATCGTCGCTCAGGGCCCTTGTATTAGACATTTATCGTTGTTAGAATTTGAGTATTGAAACACTTCAGCGTTAAACTTGAATGGCCCTTAATTGCCTTGCTTTAGAGTACAAGTTTGCCAATGCATCTACAGGCAGCGCTCCGATGCGGATATTTTGCGAAATTAAAATTAGTGGAACTAATTTTTTTTTTCAAAACAAGGACCTTTAAGCCCATTTTAACATGACGCTATTGTGTTTCGATGCTCAAATTCTATCAATGTTGGGGATATGCAAAATCTCATACTTTGCCCAACGCGCGCGGCGGGCTCCTGCCCCGCCCACTGCTGTCGTTGAGGCCACGGCCACAGAATATATAATCACGGCTTTAGTCTGTTTTTCTACATGTACAGATTTTGTTTTTTATATCAATTCCATATTATTTACTTTCGAAGACTTTTATGTTTCTGGGACATCACTATATGGCAACTGCTCGGCAGGATATCAAGATGGAACGCTTACACGAAGTAATGCGCGCGAAACGCTCGTAGCTTTAGTTTTAAGTTCGCGTAAAAATTATCACCACTATATCTTACAAATCCAACAACTGACCATCAAAAAGTGTAATTTATTACTTACTAGCTGATACCCGCGACTTCGTACGCGTGGTTTTAGGTTTTTAAAAATCCCGTGGGATTTCATTAATTTTCAGGGATGAAAAGTAGCCCATGTCCTTCCCCGGGATATAAGCTAACTCTGTACCAAATTTCATCAAAATCGGATGAACGGTTGGGCCGTGAAAAGCTAGCAGACAGACAGACAGACACACTTTCGCATAATTATAATATTAGTATGGATATTGAACAAATTATTTAATTTGATTTGATTTTGATTGCAAGAGTGCGGCTGCAATAAGTTCACAGATTAGTACAATTTCTTGCATACTTTAGTGTTCCTTAGCTGATTTAAAAGATAAAAAAACCGGCCAAGTGCGAGTCAGGCTCGCATAACGAGGGTTCCGTACTCCAGTCGTAATTTTTCGACATTTTGCAGTTCATGATTCTAGGTCAACGGGAAGTACCCTGTAGGTTTCTTGACAGACAGACAGACAGACAACAAAGTGATCCTATAAGGGTTCCGTTTTTCCTTTTGAGGTACGGAACCCTAAAATCGCAGAAACCTCCTAAGAGAAACGCGTAAGCGACGCGCATTGCCCGGCGCTTTTGACCTTCTGGAGTAACATTTTTCGTTTGTCGTAACGTACAGTGCGCCTCCACGCATTGTCAGCGAGAAGCTACCTTTGAAGTCAATTAAGGAAAAGTAGACTACTTATAAAAATATTCTTGTAGCCGCGATGCGTTGCTGTCGTCGCATCCAGTCTGTATTCCAGACTTAGATGTTTTTTTTTTTACAAAAAAGAAGCGAATAAGATTTATTTACGAATAACGAGTTCTCTTTGACGTGAAATGAAAAAAAAAATGTATCTGATATGAATTTCCATTTAATTTTATTTCCAAAATATTCTTATGAATGGCTTTCTTTTGATCAAATAATTCAGCGTACATTATAGTCATAGCAAAGTCGCTCTTTGTAACAATTATAACTACCAACCCAAAAAATAATTTCAATTAACAGATCTATAAAATAATATCTAACCGACTGATCCTACGCTTACTAAGTATATTTTATTCCAAGAATACGTAACAAAATAACAAGATCGGAGATCCTATTGTATTACATTGTTAAATAATATTCTTCAGCCCGAGGAACTTGGGCACGTTTATTTTGATGGAACATTTGAGATAGCGACTCATAAATCATAACATTTTAATTTGTTTATGGTTTATTCCTTCTATTTGATATAATAATATAAATATATAAATTGCTATTGCGCTGAAATCATGTCTTAAATTATTAATTAACATCGAAATTACGTCTTTTTGACGTCAGCCGAAATAAAAATATACCATCAGCTCGAACTTCAGTCTAGTGCTGACGTCACTAAAATGGCGGTCACGCGTATTAGCAAATTGCGGGAATTATAAATGACAAGAATGTTTTTCTTTTTAGAATTACAATAGAAAAAATCGGTCAAGTGCGACATAGACAGACAGACAAATAACAAAGTGATTCTATAAGGTTTCCTTTTTTCCTTTTGTGGTACGGAACCCTAAAAAGAAAACCTTTACCGCCAACTACAAAGCGACTAGCCATCGACTATTTTCTCGCTCAAAAAACATTAAATCGATAGTAAATAAATTTGTTTCTTGTTTTAAGCGACCCGCTCTGGCTTCGCACGGGCAGCTTATAACAATTTTCGCAGGGATCTCTAATATTTTAAATAAAATATAGCCTGTCGGCTGTCACTCAGGAATAATGTAGGTTTCTACTAGAGAAAGAATTTTCAAAATCGGTTCAGTAGTTCCAGAGATTACCCTCCCCACAAACAAACTTACAAACTTTGCCTCTTTATAAGATTAAGTAGTATTAGATGTATGATTCCGTGTCTGCCGTCTGGTGGTGAATAAATACCTATAGAAGTAGCATTATTGTGACTTTTACTGTTAGAGCGAGATAGCTAAATGGATTTAAGCTCTTATTAGAATGTGAGGAAATGATCATTTTTTGTCCTTATCACCGTGACTACTTTTTTGTTTGTCAAGATGTATTTTGTACGTGAGATCTTGAGAAACAACATCAAGTAAGGTTATGTTGACTCGATAATTAAAAAAAAAAGATTTGTTCTGTTGTTTTTTGTTTTTGATGTTATTGTGCAATGGTGGGTTGCAGTATACTAGGCTACAATAGCCGAAGCGAACGTAAAATAGAAGGAATAACATTTCACAAGTAAGTACCTCTGCTCGAGCGAGAGGGACTGAGGGGGCCACGCTAGTTGCATATCTGTAGGTATATATCTGTGGCTGGCCGTTAGATAAAGTGCACTCTTTTAGTTCTAAAATGGGTATGAAGTAGCGCTTTAAAATATAGAACTCCGTATAAAAATGCTTTATCCCATTGTATATTCTCATAACCTCGTCTCTCTCACGACAGGGTGACTTAGAACAAATGGTGCTCGTGCCGAAAGCCGGCCAGGCGCACAAGCAGTGCTCAAGTCTTGCGGTGGGGGTCACCCCCTTCGTTACACTCCAGGACACCTAAATCAAGTAAGAAAGAGGTAAGAAAATATTCCTATCTAAACTTAAACTAATCATTGTCACGTAGGTACTAGATGATGCCCGCGACTTGTCCAGGTGGATTTAGGTTTTGAAAAGCCAGTGGGAACTCTTTGGTTTACCTGGATAAAAAGTAGTCCTTACCCGCGATGCAAGTTATCTCTGTATCAAATTTCGTCAAAATCGGTTGAAGATGGGCCGTGAAAGGCTAGCAGACAGTCAGGCACACTTTTGCTTTTATAATATTAGTATGGATTTTAAGTATTTAATTTAGGTTTCTGTTGTTGGCCTAGGTCAGTTGGTTAGGCTTGTGATTGACATTACCTCCAAACTATCTTCCGGTTCCATTGATTTTTTGCGCACTGAGCGGGACTACCAACCCACACATGGCCAGCGTGGTAGACTATGGCCAAAACCCTTCTCACTCTGAGAGGAGACCCGTTCTCTGTAGTGAGCCGGCTATGGGTTGATCATGATGATGATGATGAGCGGGACAATTGAAGATGCCGCCTAGATTCAGATACAGATACAAGTTAGCCCTTGACTGCATCTCACCTGGTGGTAAGTGATGATGCCGTCTAAGATGGAAGATGTATGGCATATTATCATAATAATAAAAATAAGTGTCCTCTTTGTATTTCAAATTTTCTTATGGTTTCTTTCAACAGGAATGCTTGAAGTGGTCAAATCTGCAGCCAGTGTTCAAGTTTTAATGATTTTAACCCCAAACATCACACACCGAATTTGTGATGCATGAAATTTACTCGATAACTTCTAAAGGATGTCTCAAAATTCACGCAAGCAGTATATTTGATAGGAAACACAGATTTGCAATTTATTTTTAAAATACTGCTCAACAATGAAAACACGTTGTTCTTTCGTGGAGTGCTTTAATAACCCTAAACTGTCAGCTATCACGTTGGCCTTTTTTCTCGGCTTTAACTTTACCTGACAAATGACGATAAATTCGGATCTTACGTCAATTCTGGGACACCCTTTATTTTGTATCTAGGTACGTGTTTAAAATCCCTCGAATTTATTTCTAGTTACATTTTTACATCAAATATTAAGTTTATTGGTGATAAATTAATTCATTTGACTCAAGAATAATTTATTTATTTTAATAATAATATATTCAACGTATTGAAATAAATATTAATTCCTCATTTTGAGTGAAAAACTTGTTCAGTCAGAATAATATTCAAATTAATTGATTTTCGTAGCTCTATTTTTGGAATGAAGTTATTAACTAATTATTTATTATTTCTTTAAAGTAGATAACTTTGTAAATAACCTTAATTATTAATACGAAGAATACCTGTACAAGAAAAGTAGATAATAAAAATGAAGGTTAAGTACCTACTTAATTCATAAATAATAATAATATTAATTATAGCCTTAAAGCTTTTGTTGATTTATTTTACATAGTCAAAATAACATCATTGAGCTTCTTAAATTCTAAAATTTTACTTTGGTGACATGAAGTAAACAAAAAATACTATTAATAATTCAGAAGAAAAGTGTACTTGTAAATGGTTAGATATTTATAATATTATTTTATTATCATTGTTAGAAGTATCTAGCTAAACAGTATTATAAGAATTTTATTCAGACAATTCTGTAAACTGTGTTTTATAAAGCATTTGTAAAATTAAAACATTAAAAAAAAGCTTAACTTTCATTTCATGTTGTTAAAATAAAATGATACATTTAGGTGGCCTAAAGTGTAAATAAATTTAATTACATATAATAAGTATTTAGTTATTCTTCAATAGAGTTTGTAATTAATAAAAAATTATGAATTTCTTTCACTTGTGATTATTTTGATCTCTGTGTATATTAATAATAAATAGGTAGGAACTTAGTTATAGAATGTAATAATATGAATACTGTTTTAATTTTGAAAAATGTAAAAGAAACGTAATATTATAATATGTTATTTATATTTCTCGTGCATAAGATTAAAGAGACCTATGCCACAATTTAATTGTATTTTATTATAATAATTTAAGCTATTACAAAGAATTTTTTTCTTAAAAACCAGCTAAATGTGAGTCGGACTCGCGCACCGAGGGTTCACAGTCGTATTTTATTGAAATTTTGCACGTGCAAACTGTCGAAAAAATACGATTGCAGTACGGAACCCTCAGTGCGCGAGTCTGACTCGCACTTGGCCGGTTTTTTGGTATGGAGCCCTAAAAATTCCAAATTTACCTACTCCTGGCCCGACCCGGAAATCAAATCCAGGACCTGATCGTCTACAGTCGAACATGCTAACCACTAGGTAAGCCAACGAGAAAAATACCTTGAATACATTTAGTTGTTAGCCCGTATTCGAATGTTGGCGGGGCACAGGGGAGAATGCTTTGTTGTGATTGGTTGACTCATAAGTCACGTGATCAAGACAATGTGCGGAGTGAGGGTGTCGAACGGGCGTGGCCCGACTGTTATGCTAAGCAACTGCCTAAGCTTGGCGTTCAGGGGTGTCCGGCTATTAGGCGTCTATAGGTGGTGGTCTGTGGCCACCTCTCAATAGATTCCAGGCCATACCTGATCCAATTTAGAAACTTACTATCTTATGCCCGAGACTTAGATATTAAAAATCCCCAGGGAACGCTGTGATTTTCCGGAATAACAAGTAGATGATATCACACTCCAGTTCTTTAACTAGAGATGTCTATGGAAACAATTACATCGATCAGTTACTTCATTGAGGAGTGATTGTAGGAAAAACCAACAAGGAAGCACATTCACATTTATAATTTGGATAGTGAATAGTGATTTGCCTCAGCCAGGAATGGAATTCTAAACCACCCATTTAAAAGAAGCTCACCACTGCGCCAGTTTGGTAGTCACGAGATATTGAATCTATTCTACGGCAAACAACAATTTATCAAACACAATCTCAATATACAAGCTTGTTTATTAGGTATCATTCCTCAGTCGGCATTAGAGGGCAACAAACTGACGTCACAATAATTCACCGTAGTTGCAAGATATAGATGCAACACAAACGTTAGTCAGACTGCAACATGAATGGCAAGTTGCCAACCGGTAATATCGTCTCAAAGCAACTGCGTGAAATGATAGTTGCAACTTGGCTTTAAAAATTACATAAAGCTTTATGCCGATGTACAGTATGCTTAGTATGAGATTTTAGATCTCGCCAACATTGATAAAATTCGAGCGTCGAAATACAACAAGGTCAGAATAAAATGGATCTGAATTCTGAAACCTCTTGATTTAAAGTAAAAATAAACGGTCAAGCGCGAGTCGGACTTGCAAATGAAGTGTTCCATACCAAGGGTGCTACGTATATTCGCATCCGCATCCGCAAATGCGGAACATTCGCATGAATTCAGACATCCGCATCGGGTGCGGATGCGGATTATTAGATGTGAACTTCTAATAATCCGCATCCACATACACGGATGTCAAAATATTAGCATCCGCAACAATCCTGTTCCGTACCATCGTACAAGATTATGTAAGTACTTTTTTTTTATTTTACACGGCGGCCGGTTTATAACTTTTATTACTTGCTGTTACAGCAGCAACAGAAATACAAATTCTGTGAAAATTTCAACTCTCTAGCTATTATGGTTCATGAGATACAGCACGCTGACAGGCAGACGGATGGACGGACGGACGGACAGTGAAGGCTTCCCGCAAGAGTAACAGGGTCCTGTTGGCACCCTTTGGTTACGGAACTCTAAAAATCTGTACTACCAATTTTAATTTCGCAAGGTTGGTACGCTGGCTGTAAATGTATGGACGAATTTAAGCATTAAAACAAGACTGTTAAGATCCTTTTTATTTTAACGCAGAAATGTTTTGATGCTCGATTTCTATCAACGTTGGTGGGATGATAAAACTCGTACTAAGCATATAGGATTTCGAGCATTATTTATGGTTTCAGATCCAATTACGCTTTCATTAAAACTTTGACCGAATTTATTTCGTTTGGTTTAAAATTACAATGTATGCTATCATCGCTATTCGCTATATATCCGTCCACCACAGTTACTATCATAACTCATATTATGAAAATGTGAAAGTGTTTGTTGGTTTGTCTTTCAATCACGCTGCAACGGGATAAGCGGTCGGCGTGATTTTTGCATGGATATCGCTAAAGACCTGTTGTGGTATGACTGAAGGACAAATCAACCAACAAATACACTCGCATTCATGGTATGGGTAGTGATAAGCCACAGCAAAGCGGTGACAGTCTTCTATTCGAAGGTTCAGAGGTTGGATCCCGAACATAATTAATATTTTCGGAATTATGCGTGTTTTAAGTTTTAAGCAATTAAATATCACTTGCTTTAACGGTGATGGAAAACATCGTGAGGAAACCGGCATGCCTGAGAGTTCTCTAATGTTATCAAAGGTGTGTTAAGTTTTCTCATCCGCACTTGGCCAGCGTGATGGACAATGACCTAAGCCTTTCTCATTCTGAGAAAAGACCCATTCTAAGTATTGGACTAGCGATGAATGGATAATGATGAGGTGATAAAGGCAAAAACAAAGAAATTAAATAAGTATCACATTGGGGCCGATTCTCTTGTACACAATCTCTAAACTAAACTAAATTAACAGGTCTAAATCTAGTGCCATCGACACTCGAATACTATCAACGTTGGTGAGACATAAAATCTCGTACTAAGCGTACGGAATCATGGAAAATAATATGACGTGCTAATAATAATGGAAAAATGTTTTTACGAAACAATTACGAAATCATTTTTTAAATGTGATGAGGGTCCCGCGGGAAAATAATTTCAAACTTTAACAACCAGTATTATGCTCTCACATAAACGTTGTTTGAAGACCATTGTGGTGTTTTTAGGGTTCCGTACCTCAAAAGGAAAAACGGAACCCTTGTAGGATCACTTTGTTGTCTGTCTATCTGTCTGTCAAGAAACTTACAGGGTACTTCCCGTTGACCTAGAATCACAAAATTTGGCAGGTAGGTGGGTCTTATAGCTGACTTTAGGGGAAAAATCTGAAAACCGTGAATTTAGGGTTAGATCACACAAAAAAATCAAATTGTGGTCATGAACTAATAATTAGTATTTTCAATATTCGAAGAAGATAACTACATCAAGTGGGTATCATATGAAAGGGCTTTACCTGTGCATTCTAAACAGATTTTTATTTATTTTTAGGCATCATAGTTTTTGAATTATCGTGCAAAATATCGACTCGCACTTGGCCGGTTTTTTTCTAAAACATTAAACACTGAATTAATGTGCCTCGTAACCTGGTTCCGACCTGAGGTTTTCTATTACAGTTCGAAAAGGCTTTAAATTAGAAACATTTGTTCGAACAAAGTTAAGCAATGTTCTCAACAAGCTTTTGCCAATCCAGAAATGAAACGGCACTGCTTGGATATTAGCCAGCGTTTTGTACGACGCGAAAGTAGGTATCTATAATCTTAGATTCGATAAGGCTTATTTATAAGAAGACTTGCATATTACATGCGGCACTGCAGTTATATACCGCAACATATTTCATGTACTTGTTGAGTGTAATTCAATGATATTTCCTATCACAGCACTTCGTCGGACGGTCCACTTTGGGTGTACTCTTGTACCCAATACCGTGAAAAACGAAAAATACACAGAGTTCATCCATACTATCTCTACTTCCATACTAATATTATAAATGCGAAAGTGTGTCTGTCTGTCTGTCTGTCCGTCTGTATGTCTGTCTGTCTGCTAGCCTTTCACAGCCCATCCGTTCAACCGATTTTGACGAAATTTGGGGCAGCGATAGCTTGCATCCCAGGGAAGGACATAGGCTACTTTTTATCCCGGAAAATCAAAGAGTTCTCACGGGATTTTTAAAAACCTAAATTCACGTGGACGAAGTCGCGGGCATCGTCTAGTTTTGTGTAAATAAGTCAAAATTGATTTTTATCTCATTAATAAAATCTCATATAAATCGGTTATATGCAGAGGAGGAGCCTTTAAGAATCCCGTGGGAACTTTTTGATTTTCCGGGATAAAAAGTAGCTTATGTCCTCCCGGGACGTAAGCTAACTCTGTACTAAATTTCATCAAAATCGGATAAACTGCTGGGCCGTGAAAAGCTAGCAGACAGACACACTTTCGCATTTATAATATTAGTATGGTGATAGATTTTCTCAGTTCGAAAGCATTATTTGACTGCTCTAACTTTGCTCAAAATTAACCCACCAAAACCCAAAAGTCAAAGTTTGCCAGAATGAATGCGGACAAAGCCGTAGAGAAAATCTAGTATAACTTATTTTAAGTCATACTAGATTTTTCCTACGGCTAAAAAAAAAAGGTTTTGTTCACCATATTTTATTCATTTGTACGCATTAAATATCCTACATGTTCCCTCGTAACATTAAGTATTAGATTCCATTGAATTTCACCGCGAAAGCCTCCTAAATCTGGTCTCGTATTTATGAGAAGCACGTGTTTACAACCTCGAGGGGCAATATAAGGGAAAAATACGTACACCCTACTTATGGTGGTCTGACTTTTTAACTAGTTTTCATAGGAAAAAAGGTTCAGCTGTGGAATGCGATAATAGTTATTGGAAGGCATTAAAAAAAGTCAAAAGTTGTAATAGCTTAGTTGGGCGGTACGAAGTTCGCCGGGTCAGCTAGTCTCTATATATAAAAATTAATCGCTGAATGTATTGCTGATCGCAAATCTCGACAACAGCTGAACCGGTTTCGCTAATTCTTTTTTTATAATAGTCCTTGAAGTTCGAGGATGGTTCTTACTAAGAGAAAAATTAAATAAAAAATCCTGAAAAAGAATCGACTGTTAGGCGGTACGAAGTTCGCCGGGGCAGCTAGTACTTAATACAATATCATCATCTTTGAAATTGAAGATTTTAAAATTGAAGGCAATTTAAAATGCGAATGTATGGTAGTCTAGTCTATGATAACTATGTAAGCTTTTCTATTGTTTAATAATTTAGGCTGAAATATCGTTTTGTTCAAACTTTGAAGTGAGATTTAAGACAGGTTTCAAAAGATAGGTTTTCAGCGAAATTATTTTCTTTAATATATAACTTATTTTTGTTTTGTACATAATACATTTTAGTAGTGCTTTTCTCTATAACTACACAGTTAATATTGTAAGAAGTTTGCAATAGATATAAGATTACGCCTGTCTAGAAAGTTTTATAATAAGTAAGAAGAAACAATAAATAGAAAGCCCAGCTTTAATAAAATCTTATTGGGAAGTAAAAATGAATGTTTGGGCAAAATCGGCTATTGTTTTGTGGAGTAGGTATTGTCACAGTGGCACATTATATTATTATTACTGTACGTTCCGTATATTTATAAAACAGTTGAAATTTTTGCAATTTACAAAAAATAACTTGATTACCGAAAGGCAACTTCGTTAGTAAAGTCGGTAATCATTTCAATATAGTTATTATTATTAGATACTTATCATGATTAACCCATCGCTGGCTCACTAGTTATTATGGGTCTCCTCTCTGAAGTAGAATTATTAGATAAGTATAATAATTAATCCTGCCTGTTAAATAAATCAAAATAGAAAATCTCAATAATGTGTACGGCTTAAGAATTCCAGACTTCTATTATAGAAAGGGAAGCTCCGCTGTCATTAATATTTTCTAGCGAGCCTTAGCACGTGATTTATTTGACGTCGATCTTCCTTATAAGATCTAAATCTCGCCGAGAATTCCAATTACGATAGACGCCTGCATGAGGGGAATAAAGCTCGTCACCTACTTATAAAAGACCTTGTTCATCGCAATCGATGCGATGCCGAGAAGATTTATTACGCTTACAATCTGAGAAACCATACTTTTGACATGACAATTGACACATAAAGCAAATATGGCGAGTCCTTTCTCAGATTGAACGCGTGATATCAACTATATCTGAAAATATTTTTCTGATGAGCTCTTAGGTCATCTTTCTGGAAGAATTTAGTTAAGTCAGTTTAAGAATAAAGCTCTGACCTGATCTGGCTTTGGACGTGGCAGAAAAGTTCGTCATCATCTTCATCAACCAATAGATGTCTACTAATGGACATGGGTCTCTTGTAGGGACTTTTACACATCACGATCTCGCGCTGCCTCATCCAGCGGCTTCATGCAATTCATTTGATGTCAATATTGAAGATTGTATAATAGCTTTGACTTAATAAGTGTTAAAATTGTAAAGATATTGGTTGGTTGAATGTTAGTTACATTCGCGAAAATTCAGAACACGTGGAATACAAAAGATTTGCATCTTTAGACATTACCATTATTTCCTAAGATGCAGACATGTTCCATTTCACGTTAACATTTATAGCGTTCTGCAGAATTCCGCAATGAAAGCATTAAAATGTGAGAACTTACGACGAGCACGTTCAACATGTGTTGCTTCACTTGCTGGGAATGGGCGAAACTCGGTTCCGATTTCATTTTTAGGGTTCCGTACCTCAAAAGGAAAAACGGAACCCTTATAGGATCACTTTGTTGTCTGTCTGTCTGTCTGTCTGTCAAGAAACCTACAGGGTACTTCCCGTTGACCTAGAATCATGAAATTTGGAAGGTAGGTAGATCTTATAGCTGACATTTGGGGAAAAATCTGAAAACCGTGAATTTAGGGTTAGATCATACAAAAAAAATTAAATTGTGGTCATAAATTAATAATTAGTATTTTCAACTTTCGAAGTGAGTGACTATATCAAGTGGGGTGTCATATGAAAGGTCTTCACCTGTACATTCCAAAAAAGATTTTTATTTATTTTTATGCATCACAGTTTTTGAATTATCGTGCAAAATGTCGAAAAAATACGACTGTAGTACGGAACCCTCATTGCGCGAGCCTGACTCGCACTTGGCCGGTTTTTTTTTGCAGTAAGTATAATATTAAAAACTCAAAATGGTCAAAAAATAATTCTTTTTGAAAAATAAAGCTTTGTCTACAATTACGAGAATTAACTGTGTGTGTTTTTTTAGGATTCCGTACCCAAAGGGCGCCAACGGGACCCTATTACTAATGCGTTTGTCTGTCTCAAAGGGTGGTAATTTTTTTACATTTTCGTGAGGTAGTAAAAATATCTGCAGTTCAAGCATACTAGAGTAAAGTTTATTATAGAATCAAAACATAACAGAGTAAGAAAGTAGCTTGAAACGTGTACGAAAGAAATATAAAACTTTTAATGCAAACCGCACAGGCGCTTGAAGGAAATGTATTTCTTGCTCAAAAGTTTTAAGACCTATTTCAAAAGTTCGTGCCTACATAATAATGAAAGATGAAAAGGTCTTTCAAACTTAACTCGTAACAAATTGTATGTTAAGATATTTTGAGACTTTCATTTAACAAAAGTTAATTTGGATGTAGGCCGACACGACGCATACTTTTCTCGGGTAAGTAGGTATTTTTTGTGTCTTTTATATCTATTTGCGCACTTGTGTATACTTCTAATACATTCTATAGGATAACATGAAGGGCTTTCATAAATATTTTATTTTCATAAAATCAATGCAGAAATGCAGCCAATTACCTACCTATTCTTAGCACCATTCCACGCGAATTGTACAGTACTTAGATTAGTCTTAAAAATACCATTCCTCTTCATTAAAAAGATCGTAAAATATTTTGACTAAAATATTCGTAATTAACATCTTCATTCTTCAAAAAGACTTAAAATTTAAATTAAAATAGCATTAAATAGCAAAATAAGCTGTGCAACATTTTAAGAAGACGGTGATATTTCTGGGTATAAAAAAGTCGGAATTTTTTCAACGCCTTTCATAGTAAAAACTGTTTGAGCTAATAGCTTTAACCGCAGCGGAGCTATTCATTAAAGATTCTTCGTTAAAAGCTCTACAGATTCTTTTCAATGTTTTACAAGTTTGGTATCTATAAAGGTCAACGCTAATTTATTTCTTGAAATATCAATTTGCTCGTTCATTTAAATCTGAATGATGCCCGCATCTTCATCCGTGTTGATTAAGGATTCTAAAAATCACGTGAAAATTCTTAGATTTATCGGGAATTTTCAAAAAGTGGGTAAGCCTATGGCCTGTCTCCGGGATGCAAAGTGCAAAATATCTCTGTACCAAACGTCAAAATCCATTGAACAAATAGGCCATGAAAAGGTAACAGATACACAGACACACTTTCGCATTTATTATATAAACTAGCTTATGCTCGCAACTTCGTCCACGTGGACTACACAAATTTCAAACACCTATATCACCCCCTTCGGGGTTGAATTTAAAAAAAAATAACGAATTTAACGAAACGATTTGGTCAATACCCACAGTTGATATTACCACTTCTGGACAACTTGCTATCATCAATACTTATAATAAAACTGTAACAGGTCAAATTCTGTACATTGAAGATATTTTGAAAATTTTTTTCGAGGGCACTCTATAATCGATACTGAACCCAAAACTGTAATTTTTTTCATTTTTGTCTGTCTGTCTGTCTGTCTATCTGTCTGTCTGTCTGTCTGTCTGTCTGTCTGTATCACGGCCACGCATCACGCTGAAACTACTGAATGGATTCCAATGAAACTTGGTACGATTTGAGGTCATACTATGAGGAAGAATATAGGATACTTTTTATCCCGAAATTCAGCATGGTTCTCGTAGGAGAGGGGACGAAAGTTAAAATGTATACTGAGTTGTAATTCATTAACGCGTTGTCCGATTTCATTCATTCTTTTTTTGTTAGAAAGGGGATATTTTAAAGATTGTTCCGTAAATATTTCAAGGTCATCGGGTTTTAACCGACTGTCAAAAAGGAGGTGGTTCTTTTTTCTACATCGATTTTTTCGAGGTTTCTGGACCGATTTGCAATTTTTTTTTAAATCAACAAAAAAAGTTTACGTCGTGGTCACATAAAAAATTCTGGATTCAACTCCTTAATCCTGATGCTGCAGGGTTACTGCCCGCCTGAGTTCTTTTTCTTTCTTTCTTCATTCTGGGCTGGTTTCCGCACTTAAACGTTTCCGTCTGTTGTGCGTGCATCACCCCTCCCCGCCGAAGTCTTCACTCCAGCCATCCAAGCTCGCTCCAGAAGCCAAGTCGACCGCCCAGGTTGCCGAGGGCTTCTTGGAGTGAGGTCGGGGAACCTAAATGGCGTTCGCGTTGATCTGCTACGCCCGTGCACTCCAGGAGCACGTGCGTCGGTGTTTCATCGACCTCCATGCAGGCCCTGCACAGAGGACTGTCGGTGACACCTATAACGAAAAGGTGTTTGTTTAGTGGGCTATGCCCTGTTATGAGTCCCACCACCTTCCTAAGTTTACCTCTGTCCAGGCGGAGTAGTTTGTTAGTTTGACGTTTGTCTATGTTAGGAAAAGCCTCTTTGGCTTGCCTACAGTCTGTTGTGTTAGCCCATAGTTTGGAATGTTCTTTTAGTGTTAGTTCATGCAACCAGGTTTTATACTCACTGAAGGGTATGGGTACGATAGGTTCTGGCCCTGTCACCTTCAGTGTCGTAGCCTTTCGTGCTAGTGCGTCTGCCGTCTCGTTTCCCTGGTCTCCATCATGTCCTTTGACCCACCTTAAGGTGATGTCGTTTGTCATGGCAAGAGTTTCCAGAGCCTTGTGACAGTCTTGTATAAGTTGGGAGGTCGTCGAGAATCTAGCCAGTGCTTTAAGAGCAGCTTGACTATCAGAGTTAATGTTAATCTTACAGTTTGTTACCTGTCGATTGGCCATGGCTATAGCCGCGGTCATAATGCCCACACACTCTGCTTGGAAGACAGAGTTGTCCTTACCGAGTGCGTGACTTATTCTCATGTTTAGTTCTTGGCAGTAGGCTCCAGCTCCTGTGCCCGTTTTCGTTTTGAATTATCAAGTTTTGAAGCCCGCCTGAGTTATCAAGATTCAGGAAGTGTTCATAGTGAATTCATATTGTAGGTACCAAGCAACGACAACAATCCCGAAAAATCAAAGAGTTCCCGCGGGATTTTAAAAAACGTAAATCCACGTGGACGAAGTCGCAGGAATCAGCTAGTAATATAATATATACCTATTAAGCCTATCGCAAAATGTCCCGTGCACAAAGACAATTGATTCTAATAGGCAATATCAATAATATTACTACAAATCGGCTTAGAATTTCACGCAGCTTAGCTCCAGATCCGACGTTAGTAAACGCGGATGACCGGACAGTGGCCGTCGATCGAAGCAGCTTTTGCAAATTGAACCGTTGTATTATACTGAAATTTCTATTCAGCATCTAATAAAACCCAGGAGTGAGTATAATATAGAAATAATCGTATAATTTAACTAGGATAATTTTTTTTTTTAAAACAATAAGTGAAAAAAACCGGCCAAGTGCGAATCAGACTTGCGCACCGAGAGTTCCGTATTCGGTTATTTTTTCTGATATTTTGCACAATAAATCAAAAACTATTCAAATCAATTTTCAAAGAAAGATAACTATACTAAGTGGGGTATTATATGAAAGGGCTTTACCTGTATATTCTAAAAAAGGAGTTTTTATTTATTTTTTGGCCATTAAAATTTTTAATTTATCATGCAAAATGTTGAAAAACTACGACTGCAGTACAGAACCCTCGGTGCGCGAGTTTGACTTGCACTTGGCCGTTTTTTTTTCTGCCCGTTGACCGTTATTTGCATTCTTTATCTGCTTTTAGCAAAAAAAAATATTTATTGAACTTAATTTGTTGAAAAACTAACCATTTTTTACAGTAAAATTGGAAAAAGCAACCCACCAGCTTTTATTCACCAACAAACAAAGATCTTTAGTACTCTACTAATATACGAGTACGAAACAAAAACTCTATTCTCTAAAACTAATTACGTTCGCAGTACGTTTTGTCACATAAACATCATTTGCAACAAAACACACGAGCTATAAAAACTTTTAACGCTAACACACAACGAAATAGAGCTACCAAGTAGAAATAGTGTAAGAAACGCGATGCAAACGTAAAATATTATGCCATTTTAAACGTCCACTTTCCGTTATCGTTCCACACGGTTGCATTAAAGTTTTATTACTCGTTGGCAACTCGCCAGTCATATTGTAGTCTGAGTAACGACTGTGTTGCCGACATATCTCGCAACTGTGAGCTACTGTAATGCCAGTCATTCTGGCTATAATGGTAATGGTTCTGGTAGTACCGATGTGAATTGAGAGGGTTATTACTGTATAGTACCATACTTTACCGGTATTGATCAATGTGTTTGGGCAAACAGCCTTTGTCTATAAATTACTACAGGGATTGAAAATCTTTTTACTACTGAAAAATAAAAGCATAAATAAGTAATATCTGCAAAATAATACTAAAAATAGTACGTATGCCATTTTAAACGTCCACTTTCCATTATCGTTCCACAAGGTTGCATTAAAGTTTTATTACTCGTTGGCAACTCGCCAGTCATATTGTAGTCTGAGTAACGACTGTGTTACCGACATATCTCGCAACTGTGAGCTACTATAATGCCAGTCATTCTGGCTATAACGGTAATGGTTCTGGTAGTACCGTGGTTATGTGAATTGAGAGGGTTATTACTGTATAGTACCATACTTTACCGGTATTGATCAATGTGTTTGGGCAAACAGTCTTTGTCTATAAATTACTACAGGGATTGAAAATCTTTTTACTACTGAAAAATAAAAAACATAAATAAGTAATATCTGCAAAATAATACTAAAAATAGTACGTATGCTATTTTAAAGGTCCACTTTCCATTATCGTTCCACAAGGTTGCATTAAAGTTTTATTACTCGTTGGCAACTCGCCAGTCATATTGTAGTCTACTATAATGCCAGTCATTCTGGCTATAACGGTAATGCTTTTAGTATTACCGTGGTTATGTGAATTGAGAGGGTTATTACTGTATAGTATCTTACTTTACTGGTATTGATCAACGTGTTTGGGTAAATATCCATTGTAACCATCCATATAAACTGCTATTGGAACTGTAAAATACATCACTGATTATGATTAATAGCGTCTTTTTTCATTAAAAAACAACTCTAGCCTTCAATTAAAAAATATATTCATGAACTGAAATAGAAGCGTAAGTTTAGTTAAAACTATTTTTGAAAGTAAACTCTAAAAGCAAAAGTAAGTAAGAACTGCGAAATGGTAGTAAAATAAATTATGCCAATTTAAACGTGCACTTTCCGTTATCGTTTCGTTTTCTGGTTTTATTACAAGTTGGCAACTCGCCAGTAATGTTTTAGTTTGACTAACGATTTTGTTGCAACCGTATCTCATAGTTGCTTTACTGCTAGTAATTTTTTATGTATAGAGTGTAATAAGTTTAGTGTAATATTACTGTAAACAAGAACATGACTTAAAAAACTTTTTTGCAAAAAACGAGGCGGTTATTACATTGGTTGTTTTCTCAATATTTTTGTCAAATTTGAACCAGTTATTTATTACTATGCAAGAAAGCACTGAAATTATTAAAAGTTTCCAAAACTAATTCAAAGTCATAAGACCTCTTGATCTAAGTTCAAAGTATTGGACTAAAGAGAATTGTTATTATATTAGTTTGTTTGTAGAATTATGTTTCTATTAGTTTCTAATCTAAAGTCTATATTGATAATGTTCAATATTATTACTCCTAAACTGTTTAGATACGAGAATAAGCATAATATTATTATGAAGAGGGAATCCTGACCTATACAAACACGTGAGTAGGTATCTAGGTGTTATAATAGTAAAAGACTTATTCAAATTACTATGTAGGTAATTACATGGTAATTTGATTACATTATTTAATACTAGCTGATGCACACGACTTTGGGCGCTTGGATATCCGTTTTTCAAAAACCCGCGGGAACTCTTTGATTTTGCGGGATAAAAAGTAGCCTATGTATCCAGGGTATAATCTATCTCCATTCCAAATTTCATCCAAATCCGTGCAGCCGTTTTTGCGTGTTTGAGTAACAAACATCCAAACATCCAAACATCCAAACATCCACATTTTCACATTTATAATATTATTAGGATATTAGGATTAGGATTAGGATTAGGATCTTAGCTTATCACTTATTTGTAATATTATTATGTACAAAGTTCAATGTAACCAATTTGTACCATTTTATACAGGCTGTTACCAGAACGCTAGCAAAAACTTAGCATTGTTGTTATACTACCTATACTCCAATACCAATAACCATATGCCTCATTTTGTAATTTTAGTGATTTAGAGTTTAGATCCGCAATGTATAACGTGCAAAACTCGGGTCAATGCCCCGCCTACGACGCGGCATTGACTCGTTCTGTAGTCAGATGTTTTATTTGCAATACATCATAAACTTTTACAAAATTATAGGATTTTTTAAATATAGTTTTTGTGGTATGATATCAGTACTCAATCATCAGTACTACCACCTGTCTTTGTTTTTGCCAGCGTTCTTGTCAAACCCTGTATTATTTGTACGTAAATGCGTAAAATGTTTCACTTACACGACTGGTAGGTAAGTATACGAAGATACTAATTTGTATTAAGTCGAGTGAAATAATTCACTCCCAACATTATGTGCATGAAGTGTTGAATGTTCCATCAGGCTAATGGTGTCTAGGACGGTAATAAGGAGAATTACGAACACAATGTTACTTGCAGAAATATAACATAGAATAATAATGTTAATGGGCTTATTACATTAATTCGCAATAATACCATTACGTATAACAGAGACCAAATGTGTAGAAGTATCCTCAACACTCTCTATCTATTCAAAATAATGACAAGACACAACAAAGTATATTAAAGTAATCTAAATAATATATAAAAGGAAAAGGTGATCGCTAGAAGTATGAATACTGAATTATAGAATACCAATACCCAAAGATATCCAAAGATGGAGATATTTTATGGAATGAGCGTCATAAAAGTATGTCCTCCATTACAGAATTGGTACAATGTTTATTGAAATCTATTGAATACCTATTTCGCAAGGGATTTGATATTGTACTTCATTTTTACTACATCGTATATTACCTGATTGTCTCTACATAACAGTGGTTTGCTCCACTTTTAAGATTGTTTTTGATAAAATAAAGCCTTGAAAGTGATGAACGTCGATGTTTTTTTTTTTTTTAAAGAATATTAGCCATATTAAATGACTAATGTTCCCCTTTCCTCTCCAATTAAGCGTCAGGCTTGTGCTAGGAGTAGGTACGACAATAGTGCAACGGGCGGGATTTGAACCGTCGACCTTTCGGTTTTCAGTCCACTCCTATACCGGTTGAGCTATTGAGGCTCGGACCTGACGCTCGGACGGATCTTTAGAAGGAGACAGCAGATTTGTAGAGCACTGTCTCGGTCGTTCAGACCGACAAAGCGTCATATGGGTATGAGTGACAGAGAAAACGCTCTATATAGATGAAATGTCATTCTAAAGGCATGTATGGAAGCAAGGATGTTCATCACTTTCGGCCTCGTACTGTACCCATAGGTAGGTACTTCTATTGTCCATACAGAAATATTATAATTACTGGGAAAGTTTGTCTGTGTATCTTTTCTTGTATGCTCCTCAATGAAGTGCGCCTCTGGAGTCCCGCCCGGGGACTCAACAGACTGATCGCCCGAAGCCCCCGCCAGGGCGGCAGGCGACGGTCCCGCACACGTCGTCGCCTGCGTCCCGTCCTTCGCTTTCGTCCACTGTGCCGGACAAATCCAAAAGAAAGCAGCAGCACCCGGACACACTGGGAGGCTACCTGACTAAATGTAAGAAATCCTTTCTTAGCGCATGCAGCGCCATCTTTATCCTATTGGATTAGAATAATGGGGCCCCTATGATCTTGACAGAGTAGGTACTATTTTCTTAGAATAGTGTGGAATGGGAATAGGCAAAGAAAGTAGATAAGTCGAGTTCTAGATTTTCGGTAATGAAATATCCGGTCGGTCGGTTATAGTTTGGTGATCTGGCAGAGACTAGTGGGCCCCTATCGATCGTGGGCCCAGGGCACGCGCCCATAGTGCCCAGTGGGAAAGAGGGCCCTGAGCGCATGCCCACGTCATAATAGCTATCTGCATTCCAAATTTCAGCCCGATCCGTCCAGTAGTTTGAGTTGTGCGTTGATAGATCAGTCAGTCAGCCAGTCAGCCACCTTTTCATTTTATATATTTAAGATTATGGCACAAAATATTTATTTTTCATTGCATGTAGGTATGTATGTATAAGTAATTGTAACCTCACTGACTCATCCTAAGTAATGCAGAGGAGATAGCCATTTAGCCAACTAGCCATTCCCGGAATGTCTCTACAAGGTATCAATTAATCTAATACATTAAATAGATTCAGTTCTGTGGAATTCTGTACGTCATTCACATTCCACGTATATGTAACGTGTATGTCAAACGTTTCAGCTTTAGAATACATACTAGAGATTAGGATTTCTAAGTATAAATAGCTTTCAAGTATTGAGAATTCTGGTACAGTGGATCACACTGTTGAATGTAACATACCTATCTATTGAAATGTAAAGGAGAACGGAGAAAATGCCGAAGAAAATTTTCATGCACATTTTTGTGTATAGATTATCCAAGAATATCTAGATTTGTCTTTGCACTAGTAACTAAATACTAATAGGTAGGCTAATTATTAGGTACTTACATTAAATAACAGCAATTTTATTTGCAAGTTCTTCATAATGTTCTCAATAATGTGTCAAGTCTGCCAGTCCGCACTTGGCCAGCGTGGCGGACTATGGCTTAAACCCTTTTCATTAGTAAACTATGTTCAGTAGTGGGCGGGCAATGGGGTGACCATGATGATGATGTAAACAGTTAATAAATTTATCCATCAATTTGAAATAAAACATTAATAAAATAACAACAGATTTATTTCTCACAATCTCCCAGCCAACTATAAATCATTGGAGCCAGGGCCTCGTCTTTCAGAACAAAGCGTTAATATGAGTTATGGTCATTGTTATTGGATGCTGATATTTCTAAGCTGATGCTAATCTACATTTGAACGTACCTCCTGAGCCTCAATAGCTCAACCGGTAAAGCAGTGGGCTGAAAACCGAATGGTCGACGGTTCAAACCCCACCCGTTGCACTATTGTCGTACCTACTCCTAGCACAAGCCTGACGCTTAGTTAGAGAGGAAAGGGGAATATTAGTCATTTAAAAAAAATGAATGATAAATGTTCGCGACAGATCAACATGGCAATCGGGGTATAAGGCGAGGGGACGCCCCGCACACCCACACGTCACCCGCGTTCTCCCACACCAGGTTAGCACTGGGCTGCGCGGGTGTGCCAGGCGTCCCCACCCCGATTGCCATCTCGACCTGTCGCGTAGATACTGTAATGGTAGGTACTATACTTGTTTTGCGGGTACTGTTAGGTACGTTGTTGCAGTCAATTTAGATTAAATCTGTAACTTCAAGGATGCTGCTTCCATGGATGTAGTAAATATTAATTGTTGCGCCTTCAGAGTTGCGGTGACAGCTGTTGCAACTAGCTACAAATTGTCTTGAGCGTTCAAGATTTTGGATTGAATTAGTGCAGAATTATAATATGCTATGCTACGAGACTTGCAGAGATTTGTACGAAGAAGCTGTGATAACACAGTGGTTAGGGCATCCGCCTTCTAATCGGAGGTCGGGGGTTCGCTCTCGGGCACGATCCCGTAACTTTTCGGAGTTATGTGCGTTTGAAGTAATTAAATATCACTTGTTTTAACGGTGAAGGATAACATCGTGAGGAAACTTGCATGCCTGAGAGTTCTCCATATTGTTCTCAAAGATGTTTGAAGTCTACCAATCCGCACATGGTCAGCGTGGTAGACTATGGCCAAAAACCTTCTCACTTTGTGTCAGTCAGAGCTGTTTTCAATAAAATATCTTGCATTATAATATTATGTACCTTTTATTATCAACATCATTATAATATCATCATCATCATCATCAGCATGTGGACGTCCACTGTTGGACATAGGCCTTCCCTAAAGAGGACCACCACACCCGGTCCTCAGCCTTCCTCATCCAGCCACTTCCCGCCAGCCTCTTTATATCGTCGGTCCATCGTGCTGGAGGGCGACCCACACTACGCTTGCTTAAACGCGGTCTCCACTCAAGGATTTTCCGGCTGCAACGGCCATCGCCTCTACGAAAGTTATGACCTGCCCACTGCCACTTCAGCTTGCTAATAGTTTGGGCTATGTCAGTGACCTTGGTTCTCCTGCGGATCTCCTCATTTCGGATCTTATCCCTCAAGGAAACTTTAGGAAACATAGCCATAGACTTTGAATTTGTGAATAAGGCCGTTTGTCATTATAATATACCTAATAGTTCTTCTTTATTAATATTTCATACCTACTCGTATTTCCTAAAGAGTAATATTATTATCATACTTGGCGTTACGTTCAGCAATAATGGATATTACATTTTGTCGCTTCATGAATTCAATATTTTTGAGCACCTAGCTACTTTTCGCTCTCGTTTATTATTGTGTGAAATGTTTTTCATTTTAACAAATTCATTGTGTATACGGAGAAAGTAATATCTGTTACTCATCTAACATAATGTTTTGCCGCGATATTTTGAGCGTATTAAGTTTTGTGATACTTTAATATGAATATTGCTCTTGATAAAATCACACTATCTACTTATAGGCTTTTTGTAAGTATTCAATTATCTACCAATTCCTGAGATTTAATTAAAAAAGAAAAAATATATCCATAAAACTAATTTTGATAAAATCTTCTAGGAACAGATTTTTGCGTAAACATTTTCTAAATATACATATTTAGAAAATGTTTGATGTCCATAAAAAATTCTATCTACATATTAAGTCGAGATTTATTTTTGTTTCATTGGAATACAGTTCAGATATTAATTAAAAAAGTGGTAATTGACCAGTGGTTAAGACGTCGGCCCCATTCGGTAGCTCCGGGGCATAACTCCTAGAAATCAGAGGTCCGAAACCTCTGATTTCTAGGAGTTATATGTGTTTTATGCAATTAAATATCACTCGTTTCAGCAGAGGAAAACATTGTGAATCGTCGTCATCGTCTGTATGCCTGAGAATTCTTCATAGTGTTCTTAAAGGTGTGTGTGAAATCTGCCAATCCGCATTTGCCCAGCGTGGTGGACTGATCTAAAAAACCGGTCAAGTACAAGTCGGGGTCCTACATCGTACAAAAATAACACTATATTTTTTTTGTGATGTAGTTAACAACTTCTCGGTTTTCGGATTTTCCTTTACTATTGCTACCTACCCATGATTCAGCGGTAAGTAGGTACCCTATAGGTTTTGATTCCCGAGTCTTGACATACACGACAGACTGACAGACTGACAGACAGCCAGACAACGAAGTGATCCTCATAAAGTTCTTTTTTTTTCTGGAGATACAAAACCCTAATAACTGTTGAAAAATTTAGTGCCTTTAGAAAATAGAAAATACAAAGTCAACCGTAGCATTGTACGACCTAACTGAGTCAGGGACATTCTCGAGACCTAATTTAAAGCCCTCATAATACGTGACCGCCGCCCGTCTCTTATGAAGCGATTTAGAGAGCCCTCTCGCTTCATACAAAAGATTTTCTCCGTTCTCTTTTATAAGATCATGCTTCTAGTAGAGTAAAATATAATAGAGATTTTTGAAGTAAAAACTTCAAGGTCGCGTCAGCAATATGCTAATTTTTGACGTAATTTCTAATACCATTCCCAAGAAAATATAAAAACTAGCTTACGCCCGTGACTTCGTCCGCATGGACAACACCTAACTCTTATTTTAGCCCCTTAGGGGTTGAATTTTCAAAAATCCTTTCTTAGCGGATGCCTACGTTATAATAGCTATCTGCGTGCCAAATTTCAGCCCGATCCGTCCAGTAGTTCAGTCAGTCAGTCAGTCAGTCACCTTTTATTTATTTAGATTACACTTTATACTTTGATGTAAGAATACCTTTGTTATCTGTTGTCTCGGAAAGCCACCACGTGTTGAGGACAAACAGAGAAACTATTATATCTAAAATAACGAAGGTCTGGCACGCGCTGACTCTTTCTCTAATAAGTACCTATCTACCTACTAAGACGTTATCAATTTGGTTTTTCCGTAAACCTGGACAAAAAGTAGCTCGTGTCTGACACCGGAATGAACACTATCTCTGTAAGTACTAATCAAAGATACTCTTTGAAGACAGACGGACGGACAGTGGAACATTAGTAATAGGGTACCGTTTGGCACCCTTCGGTTACGGAATCCTAAAAAGTATAGGTAAAGATAAGTCAAAGTAACAAAAATATTACAGAAATAATTTCAATTCCAGCAATCGATCGGTATAAAGAAGCTTTGCTGTTGCGGTGGCAATTATTCCTTCCTAATTGGCTTCCTCCTGAAATGCTAAGCGATGAAAATAACTCACTATTAGCGGAAATACGAATTAATTGTTGGTTTTAAGATGATAATAATTATTATTTATTAGATGATAAATGAAATTAAACGGGTCACTTATAGAAATATTTTGAACACAAAATAATTAAACAGTATTTATTTATTTTTCATGCGCGCTTTGCCACGATGATTTGTATAGTTATAAGATAAGGCTAGCTTTAAGTTTTATTATAATATTATCTAGAAACAAATATCTGTGCCTCTTGTTATCCAGATTTCTATAAAAATGTGTAGTTTTTAAGTTACTTGTACCCTTGAGCCCATTGAGGTCTTAGAAACTACGGTTGTATGGGCAACGCTAGAGAAACTTCTCTTAATGTTACCGAACTTTTTAGTATTTAATTTTATTTATTACAAACTATCCTAAGTTAATATAAATTATAGATAATGTTACCGTTACTTCGTCCGCATCGATTTAGGCTTTTCAAAATCCCGTGGTTACGTAAATAGTAAATACTACCTATAGGTATAATTTCCTGAGAAAAAGTAGCCTTTGTCACTTTCCAGGTCTTTAATTATATTCTTGCAAAAATTACACCAATCCATAAATTAATGGCTTATAAAAGTCATAAAATAGTAATTTGTGTAATCACTAATTTAAATTAACAAATTAAATAATTAAATTACAATCGATATAAATACCTAAATAGAGGCCGTAATTTACGAATTACAATAATCAACCAAATATAATCATTCGATTTGATTATCCAAAAACAATTATAACAGTTATTGGATTTATAAATTAAATCAACGTCTAATTATTTCTGTGAATATGCAATTAATTTATATTTGTACTAATAATAACATAATTAATTTGATCCATTTATTTTGCTGATTCTCTACGGTCGAAAGCCTATTAGAAATAATTAAAATGATGATTAAATGTAGGTATGTTTGATTAAAATGTATAATATTCTGCTGATGATAATAATTTAAACGAATTGTGGCTTGTGACTTCTGTTCTTCAGTCCCGTGGGAAACAGGACACCCTTAGGTACCCTAGATGTATCCTGGATACTGTATAGGTATATTAAAAGTGGAGGAGAAAACTGATGTCGGAAGGGCAATATATCTAATTATTATCCATCCATACTTAATATTATAAAGTGTATCTGTCTGTCTCTCTATCTGCTAGCTTTTCACGGCCCATCCGTTCAACCGATTTTAATGGGTACAGAGATAGCTTGCATCCCGGGTAAGGACATAGGCTACTTTTTATCCCGGAAAATCAAAGAGTTCAAAGCACAGCTCAAATTACTAGACGGATCGGGCTGAAAAGCATGCAGATAGGTAGCTATTATGCTATATATAGAATAGCGGCCCATCCGTTATATGCTATAGCTATATAGCTATTATGACGTAGAAATCCGCTCAAAAAGGATTCTTGAAAACAAAATTAAACCCCTAAGGGTTACCCCTAATAGTGGTTTAAAATTTGTGTAGTCCTCGCGGACGAAGTCACGGGAATAAGCTAGTTTTACTAACAAGATCTGGGTCAATATTTACGAGATCTCATTTTACGGTATGAGAAATGTGAATATCAGTTTTGTGGTGCGAAATCCAAAAGCGAGTGATTTCAATTCAAACCCATGTTCAAATAGATTTTATAGGAATGTAAAATGAATAATGATGCCTTGAATTCTACTCGTATTAAACACGAAGTTTGGAAATATCTACGAAAATTATATGTCAGTATACGTTATTAAAGAATTGGTGATAGCCTAGTGGCTAAGACGCCTTCTATTCCGGAGGTCGGGGGTTTCAATCCCGGGCACGCACATCTAACTTTCCAGAGTTATGTGCGTTTTAGGCTAAATATTCTGTCACTTGCTTTATCGGTGATGGAAAGCATCGCCTGTAAGTATGCCAGAAAGTTTTCTATAATGTTCTGTAAAGGAGTGCCAAGTCTGCCAATCCACACTTGGTCAGCGTGGCTTACGTTGGCCTAAGCCCTTTTCATTCTGAGAGAAGATCCGTGATCAGTGGTGGGCCGACGATGGGTTAGTCATTATGGAACTAACTAGCTAACGAGTTTTTTTTTAATTTTATAGCTTTATCGAAATAAAAGGTGGGATTCAAAAGATTTGAATCCCGTCACACTATAAAAGGCCTAATCGTCGAAGTTGCGACGTACAGAAAATTCGCAAGTCATTTCCAAAATGAATCGCTTAGGTGACTTGGTCATTTATATTTCACGATTCCTTTAAGATTTTGTATTTTATTGTACAGAAGCAGGCGTTACTTTGCGGAGTCCATGATATTATACAATGAACCAAAAGCTTAATTTGCTATAATCCGCTGAAACAGGTCGAATCTGTATGGTGCAACTTGCAGCATGCGAAATGCACTGCCCGCCCTCCCACTGCTAAACATGCAGGAAAAAGCAGCCACCAGGCAAGCAAATCCCAAAACACACGCGACGCCCCCATAGCAAATTAAGCGGTTCATTGTATATTATTTAGGATTTTATCAACCTAACCTGACGTATAATCTAGCCGTATATAATATGCTCTAAAATGCAAATATGATTGCGAATATTTAATTAGGTACCTAAAATCACAGCATACAAACTGTCGATTAAAACGATCTGCCTTTATTATTTATTATTATTTTAATACCCGGCTGAGTTTGTTGTGGGCTCTTCTCAGACCTGGGCGCGATTAGAACCCTCGTAGCTTTAGTTTTAAGTTCGCATAAAACTTATCACCACTTTATCTAACAAATCTAACAACTGACAACCAAACAGTGTAATTTATTACCTATTTTGAATAAATTATTTGATTTGATTTGATTAATGACGTTGTGGATACGAAAAGTAATTGACTTGAAAATTGAATTTTCACTCATTTTTGTTGGCATCCAAGCATCACATTATCTAAATGATTTAATTTTAAAAAGTTTAATCTGTGTATCACAAACAACAGGAATCAGAGGTTTGTCACAGGCCTTAAATGAGCAGAATTAATCAATCGATATCGTTTCGCTTTCGTGTCGTTGGTTCTAAGTTGATTTTGCTTTTGTGACGCAACAATAAGCCAGGGGCGGATTAGGTCGCATTGTACTGTAACACTTAATACTCGTTTAGGCTTTAAGTAATGGTGCAAGCGTGATTTTACAATAAAACGATCAGCCTTGAAACGTAACTTAACGGAATATTAATGACGTTGTGGAATACAAAAAGTTGAAAAAAAACAATCACGCGTTTTGTTGTTATTTAAACATCATACTATTTTAACTCTGTGTGGACTCTACTGTGGTCTGATATATAAAAGTAAGTGAAATCCTACTAATATTATAAATGTGAAAGTGTGGATGTTTGAATGTTTGTTACTCAATCATACGAAAACGGCTGAACGGATTTGAATGAAATTTGGAATGGAGATAGACTATACCCTGGATTAACACATAGGCTTGTTATCCCGGAAAATCAAAGAGTTTCCGTGGGATTTTTGAAAAACTTAATCCACGCGTACGAAGTCGCGGGCATCAGCTAGTACGTTTATATGAGAAAACAAACGTTAGATGCAACACACCCCCGCAAAGTGTAGACGAGATGCAGCATCTTTTAAGATAACAACTCAATTACTCAAAAATACTTAATGTTATGACGTGATTGAGGTTTTCTTGTAAGACCCACACGAAGTTTTCCACCTGTTATGAACATGTAAGCTTGAGCGAACAAATAAAAATAGTCTCGCCTTCTTGCGGCTGTCTGGGTTGAAATCATAGACTAAACGATAAATATAGAGTAATTTGACTGCTGATTAATTAATGAAATAGCGTATAAGTCTCGCAAATTGCTAATGCACGTGCCGCCATTTTATATTATAATGTTTTTGTGGCATTTCGATCACGGCGGCGATCTATCAACTACTCCGGAAATATTATAATGCTCAACACAAGTGTGTACGCACATACAGGTGTACTCTCTATTTCCTCTTTCTCAATAAGACAATCAGAGCAGACGATAGTACGTATACGATTAGGTATACTTGTATAGGTAGGTAGGTTGAGTATGAACTCAACAGATGACAAAATATTATTAAGATTTTATTTTCGATACTGAAACATGCGTCATTTGGTAAGCGTATTGTGATGTGCGATTACATTTCATGTTAGAGAGCCATTTTAATGAAGGAATACAATCACCATATTTTTTATATTAACGTAAATACAGAGTCACAGTCATTGTAAGAAGCCGATTTTAAAACATTGTCCCTATCTGTAACGTAACTGGCTTCATTTCATCGATTTTTTTTTTGTTGGCAAGGGCTCCATCCACATTTTTCCTTAGTCTGGGATAAGAATGAAATTGGAAAGGAAAATATGATATGCTTATATTGTATTGCTCATAATATCAAAGCGTTTTGTATTACTTGTACTATAATAGAAATGATGAGCAGAATTTTCCACTCGGCTGCCAGCCGTACCTATACAATTGTATTTTTTCATTTAATAGTTCCTTTTTTATGATAAACATAAGCAATATTACATGGTTATATATTAAAATGGCTTCACGAAAATCCTTATTTTAATATTAACATTTTAATATGTAAGGTAATCATAAGGGAGGTAATACTTGTTATTAATTTTATACCTACTTTTTAAGTTTTTTTTTTGTAACCTGTCATTTGTGTTTTGTGGTGCAATAAAGAATATACATACCTTACATTAATATTACTAGCTTATTCACGAAACCTCATCCGCGTGGATTTAGATTTTTCAAAGATCCAGTAGGAATTTCTCAAACCCCTGCCATACCCCTTCCAGGTTAGCCCGCTATCATCTTAGACTGCATCATCACTTACCATCAGGTGAGATTGCAGTCAAGGGCTAACTTGTATCAGAATAATAATAATAAATAAAACCCCTTTCTTAGTGGGGGTTTACGTTGTACTGTTTGAGCTGTACATTGATGCGTTAGTTTCTCCTTTTTTTTATAATCCAGTGATATAGATTCAAAGTTATTATAAAACCCCCGGTAGACAAAGCTCATTTACATTTGTATTTTAAATAAAACCGGCCAAGTGCGATTCAGACTCGTGCACGAAGGGTTCTGTACCGTCACTACCGCTGCTGCTGTCCCTTTGGTTACGGAACCCTAAAAATGAAGACAAATTCATTCACTTGTGTATAAGAGACACGCATGCGCAATGCGCATGGCAGCACAGACTGCATAAATACTGGCGCGGTCTTAACACACCTTTGGGTAAAAACGACACCTACAAGTATGCTTCAAAATATGGTGGCCTGTTACCAGTCTATATACTGTGCGACAAGGCTCCCTTGGCACTTGAATGACATTGACAGGGGGGCGCTGTTGGAGAACAAAGGCTTTGATTATTTAAACAAGAACAAAGGGGACACTTGACGGCAACGTCAGTTCCGTTTTTCGCCACGTAATTTTAATCTTATTCCGTTACGAACTCGGATACAATATTCTTGATTTATAACCAGTTACGAAAAGACAAAATATTAATCTTATTTCGTAGCTGGTTACGAAACATTGGTTACCAACATGGACGGAACCCTCGTTTCACGGAAAGGAAAACATCTCGAGGAAATGTGAATGTCAATTCTGTGGCACTTTCGAAATGTGCCGCAGAAGTGACTTTAAATCCTACTTTATAAAGATTGAAGAGAAATGTAAAATGGCGCGCCGCTGCAGGGACGACCTACATAAAAGTTATACAACCTACTTATAGGTTTCTATTAGAGGTAGAAATGGGGCTTATAAGAATAAATATGATAGAAATAAGGCTCTTGATACGGCATAAAGAAAATTGTATTTTACCTGATAAATAATTAGATAAGTATTTTTATCTATATAATTTTTATCTAATTAGCCCCCGCCTTACCCACTTAGGACTTACTCGCCCCAAACTGCCATGAGTTTTCTACTATTTATGTTTATGACCTTATTTCTATTTTTAATCGACTTCAAAAATTCTCTGGTTCTCAATTCATTGGAATCTTTTTTTTTTTGAGAATGCAAAGCTTGTTTTTGCTTTTCAGTTACAAACTACTATTTATTAGCAGTCGGGTTGTTTAGTTTTTTTTATTACGTAATTTTATTGTCTCATTTTATTGAAATGGAATCATACATCGATTATACATTTCTTGATCGAGAAAATAGTCAGTCAGTCAGCGGTAGGGTTGAGTGCCTTTATTCTAAATTGACGCTTATTCTAAACTAGCAACTTGACCGCAACTTTCGCAAGTTCATCCGCGTGGATTAAGGTTTTTAAAAATCCCGTGGGAATTTTTTGATTATCTGGGATAAAAAGTAGTCTATGACGCTCTCCAAGTCTTCAATTAAATTTGACTAGCTGACCCGCCCCGGCCTCGCTTGGGAGGAATTTAGAAAATCGGCGTGAGAGTAGAATTTCCAAAAATCCTGAAATAGGGAATCCTGAAGTAGGTACCTATGTATTTTTCTTTTATAACCGAAAACACAAATATCAATTTTCATGGAAATAACTTGAAAAATGACGGACTTTCATACACACTTTCATCCCCTATTTAACCCCCAGTACAATTTTCAAAATCGTGAAATACATATTTTTATTCTTAAACGAATCCCTGAATACCAATTTTCATAGATGTACCTTTAAAAATGATAGAGTTTCATACAAACTTCCATTCCCTATTTAAGTACTCCCCTTCACTTCGAAAAATCCTTTCTTAGTGGATACCTACTCTTTACAAAGTATACACCCTCCAAATTTCATGTCTCTAGGACCAGCGGTTTAGGCTGTGCATTATAAGTCCGTCAGTCATTCAGTCAGGACTTGATCAATCCATTTCTATACATTGCGGGTTTGAAAAATACTAAATCTCTACAAAATGAGGCGAATATAGGTCTTAGATTGTGTTTAATGTGCAATAACGCTAAGTTTTTGCTGGCGTTCTGGTTACACCCTGTATACATACATTTAGGTATTACATAGAATTGTAAACTCGCTTTCTATGATTTATTCCACGTCAACTTATATTTGCTTTAACCGTTCACGGTTCGTGGAACCCCTTAATTAAAAAAAAAACCTTTGTGCGTTTTTCACCCTTTGGAAATAAATATGGAAATAAATTCAGGGCGGAATTAATTAAATTTCACAAATGCGCCCTATTGTTTCAGGTGTTGTGAAGCTTACAAAGCAATATCTCTCTTTGCTCACACTCCTCATTTCTGAGGGTCATGATTTTTTCATTGATCGCAATGAACGCACTCAAATGAATCGAAAACAAAACGTAGGTACTGTACGCGGCAGAAAGTAATGTACATCGGCCATTAGAATGACATTTAGGCTTTGTAGAGTGTTGTCTCTGTCACTCATACCTATATGACGTTTTGTCGGTCCCAACGACAGAGACAATGCTCTACAAATCTGCTATCTGCTTCTAAAGGTCGATGTACATTAATTACTGCCGCATACTGTAATTACCTATCTTCTGGACATAAAAAGACTTGTCCTGACTGACTGATAGATGAGAAAGATCTGACAGTAGATTCCTTTTATGACGTAGGTGTTCATTAGAAAAGATTTTTAAGGATTTGAGCCCTGAGATTTTTAATTCCAACTAGCTTATGAAAAATGAAGCTTCGTTGTATAGGTACGTACCTACACTGTCTAACCGAATTATTTTGTCTGTCGGTCTGTCAAGAAACCTACAGGGTAGGTACTTCCGGTTGACCTAGAATTATGAAATTTGGCAGATAGGTAGGTCTTATAGCAGGCATTCGGGGAAAAATCTGAAAACCGTGAATTTGTGGTTACATCACACAAAAAAAATTAAATTGTGGTCAATTAGTATTTTCAATTTTCGAAGTAAAATAAGTATATTAAGTGGGGTATCATATAAAAGGGTTTTACTTGTATATTCTAAAACAGATTTTTATTTATTTTTAGGTATAACAGTTTTTGATTTATCGTTCTAAATGTCGATAAAATACGATTGTAGTACGGAACCCTCAGTGCACGAGTCCGACTCGCACTTAGCCGGTTATCTATATATATAAAAGGAAAAGGTGACTGACTGACTGACTGACTGACTGATCTATCAACGCACAGCTCAAACTACTGGACGGATCGCGCTGAAATTCGGCATGCAGATAGCTATTATGACGTAGGCATCCGCTAAGTAAGAATTTTTCAAAATTCAGCCCCTAAAGGGGTAAAATAGGGTTTTGAAGTTTGTATGAAAGTCAGTCAGTTTTCAAGTTAGAAGTTAGAAGTTTTGTAGTTAATATTTTTGCAATTAGCAGTATGACATATTTTATGTTAAAATCTCATTGTGAAAGATCAACCCTAAGGGTGTAAAATAGGGGTTTAAATTTTGTTTACTCCACGTGGACGAAGTCGCGGGCATAAGCTAGTTTTATTAATATTCAAAAAAGGAATGTAACTGCATTATAAAACCATGCTACCATATTGCAACGACAGTCCTTAGAGAATAATACGAGCTGACGATCAGCACTTTTTGCAAGAAAACAAATTTCATTTAATGCTACAATTTTCCCTCGGCTGGAAATGTACCTATAAATAAAAACATTAATATCTCCAGCAGGAAATGGGGGCGAATGCGAGCGAAAGATATTGAATTCGTAAACTAAAATGACACGAATGTAATATTCTCTTTTTTTGCCCATCATACACAGCGCGGCTCATAATAATATTATTACTCTGCCGGGAACTGAAGCATAATATCGTTTTTCTCTACATCTGGGTTATATTAACAAAGTGGTACTTTGTTTGAATAGAATTGGCGGGATCTCATACTTAGTGCAGATAGGTATAAATGACTAGTTGATGCCCGCGATTTTAAAAATGCAGATAGCTATAATGACGTAAACATCTGCTAAGAAATGATTTAATGGGGTAAAATAGGGGTTTGAAATTTGTGTAGTCCACGCGGATGAAGTTGCGACTCGCGGGGATAAGCTAGTCTAAATATATAAAAAGAAAAGGTGACTGACTGACTAACTGACTGATCTATCAACGCACAGCTCAAACTACTGGACGGATTGGGCTGAAATTCGGCATGCAGATAGCTATTATGACGTAGGCATCCGTTAAGAAAGTATTTTTGAAAATTCAACTTCAGGGGGTGAAATTAGGGGTTTGAAATTTGTGTAGTTTACGCGGCCAAAGTCGCGGGCATAAGCTAGTTAAAAATAAAATTACAGTCAACAGTACAGTCATACAAATATTATACAAAGGCTTAATAATGACTTTTATAGCTATAAGTTTATAAAAATGTTTTGTTAGTATACCACAATGGTAAAACCGCTTTTTGAATTCATGCAATAATGGTTCTCTACATTTTAATAGTTCTCTGAAAACTACGTTACTTTTTAGGGTTCCGTACCTCAAAAGGAAAAACAGAACCCTTATACACACGAGTAGAGGATAGGATCACTTTCTTGTCTGTCTGTCAAGAAACCTACAGGATACTTCCCCTTGACCTAGAATCATGAAATTTGGCAGGTACTCGTAGGTAGGTCTTATGTCAGACATTAGGGGAAAATCTGAAAACCATGAATTTGTGCTTATACATCCACAAGAAAAAAATTAAAATGTGTTCATGAACAAATATTTTCTATTTTCAACTTTCAAAGATCGTGCAAAATGTCGATAAAATACGATTGTAGTACGGAACCCTCAGTGCGCGAGTCTGACTCGCACTTGGCAGGTTTTTTTTGTATTTTAATAATAACAAAAGAAAAATTAACAGGGGAAATGTTTGTACCTCTGTTTTCATGAGCACTCTTTTGTTAGCTTGGTGTATTATTCTATTAAAACTTTGTAGTTAATGTAACATTATTATGGAACTACCCGGGCTTTGTGAGTTTAAACTGTTAAATTATAGGTACTCTTATATTATAGATATACAAAAGGAAAAGCTGACTGACTGACTGATCTTGCAACGCAGAGCTCAAACTACTTGATCAGGCTGCAATTTGGAATGCAGATAGCTATTATGAAGTAGGCATCCGCTAAGAAATAAGGAATAAGCTAGTATAATATATTAGCTTATGCCCACGAATTCGTTCGCCTGGGCTACACAAATTTCATACCCTGTTTTACCACTTTAGGGATTCAATTTTCAAAAATCCTTTCTTAGCGGATGTCTACGTTATAGTAGGTACCTAGCTATGTACAATGTGTTTGCCTTTTAGCTGCTTTCAGTACGATGCGCTGTGCGTTAATAGATCGATCAGTCATTCAGTCAGTCAGCTTTTTTTTTTAAATATATATAGACTAGCTGATGCCCACGACTTCGTACGCGTGGTTTTAGATTTTTATAAATCCCGTGGGTACTCTTTAATGTCCCGGGATAAAAAGTAGCCTATGTCACTCTCCAGGTCTTTAACTATACCCATGCAAAAAATCACGTTGATCCGTTGCTCTGTTGCGACGTGATTTAAGGACAAACCAACAAACCAATGAACCAACAACCAAACACACTTTCACATTTATAATAATATGGGTACTGATTTACTAGATGATGCCCGCAACTTCGTGCGCATTGTGTAGGTAGGTATGTCCCCAGTAGCGTGCACGTCATAGAGGCATAAATGCACTGCTTACCCCAGTTGTAAGCTCAATGCATATTTTTCATTATGACCTGCCAGTAAACAGGTTCCTACCTAACTAATGCCTACCCTAGCTTCAAACTCTGTGCACGCCACTGTATGTCCCAGGCTTTAGATTGTGACCAGCAAACTTTTGTTAAACGCTGTGTAGAATGATGATTATGCTAATCGAAACTTAATTGACTAAAGACTCTGAAAATGCAAATTAAGCTAAATGTAGAATATTAACATTTACAGTCAGCGATATAAATGTTCCACTAGATGCGGCGCTTCATAGTAACAACATTTGTTCCAACGAACGTCGGTGTCCGCACTCATGTCAACCGTAATCCGCTACGAATCTAGATAGATAAGTTAGAAAAGACTGTAGGTATATTACGCGACAGGTCGAGATGGCAATCGGGTTCTGAAGCGGGGGGACGCCACGCACACCCGCACGTCACCCGTGCTTGCCCGCACCGGGTAGAATGACATTTCGGCTTTGTAGAGCATTGTCTCTGTCACTCATATTATGTAGGTATCTGACATTTTGTCGGTCTCAACGACAGAGACAGTGCTCTACAAATTTGCTATCTCCTTCTAAAGATCGATGTACATTACTTTCGGCCGCGTACTGTACATCGACTTTTAGAAAGAGATAACGGTTTCATAGAGCGTTGTCTCTGTCGTTGAGACCGACAAAACGTCACATAGTGACAGAGACAACGCTCTACAAAGCCGAAATCTCATTCTAAAGTTCGATGTACAATATTTCGTGCCGGCTAATGTATACATGTTGTTACTATGAAGCGCCGTATCTAGTGAAACATTTATATCGCGGTAAGTACAGTTTACACAGAGACTAGAATGGGGGTGACTAATTTCATTTCGCAAATCTCGTGAGGTCGTGTTTTCATTTGAATTGAATGCGAATATTATTTCGAAAATTGTTCATGTAATTTTAGAAATAAAGTATTTTAGACTTTCGTTAGTAACGCAAATGAAACCTAACAATTACGTCTGAATTTACTTAGTATGTGAATGGCTTCGTATTATGTAGAGTTTAATAGGCTTTAACTATAAAATCTGCCTAATCCTAACTACCTATCTAGAAAAGTATTTTAAGCCCATTAAAAGTTTTTTAAAAGAGCAACCACCGAGTTTTTTTTCTTCTTGCTTGTATCATCATCATCATCATGGTCAACCCATCACCGGCTCACTACAGAGTACGGGTCTCCTCTCAGAGTGAGAAGGGTTTTGGCCATAGTCTACCACGCTGGCCATGTGCGGATTGGTAGACTTCACACACCTTTGAGAATATTATGGTGAACTCTCAGGCATGCAGGTTTCCTCACGATGTTTTCCTTCAAGAAGAATTGTAAAATTGAAGTTTAACGAGAAAAATACTCCCATCATCTAGTAATTTAATACACTTGCTTAAGTTCTTCCAAAGATATTATCAACTCCAGATAGACACAACTAATAGGTACAACTGTATTTTAAAAGGTGACGACAAATTCGTACGCTAGTGTTTGGGACATAATATGTACGCGTAGACTAGGTTACTACATAGATAGCAAGGGTATACGCATTTGTAGAAAGAAAGAAAGAAAGAAAAAGCAAATTTCAGCCCGTTACCAGGGTTGTAGGTAGGCACCTACGTCTAGAAAAGCAAAGTTGCAAAGTATTATACAAATGGTGTAATAAATATTAAATTGCAAACGTATGTATTCCTAAATACCTAGGGTATCTCTAATCGATGGACGCATTAGGGCCCAAATGCGTCCATTGTAATTCGATCTCATTCACGAATGGCGAATGAACTCAAATTGCCGAAATCATCAGTACCTACCCTTATTATAAATGCGAAAGTGTGTTTGTTTGTTGGTTTATTGGTTTGTTGGTTTGTCCTTCAATCACGTCGCAACGGTGCAACGGATTGACGTGATTTGCATGGGTATAGATAAAGACCTAGAGAGTGACATGGGCTACTTTTTATCCCGGAAAATCAAAGAGTTCCCATAGGATTTTAAAAAAAACCTAATTACATGCGGACAAAGTCGCGGGCATCAGCTAGTTAGAGAATAAAGTCCTACTTAATACCGTTGTTATTATTGGAAATGTATACCCGCATGTACCTACAACCGCACCGAGCGCCACCGTAAGCAATTTCACCCTCACCACCTGGGTGTCTGGTGCACTTCGACCGTCCGTTGTGCCAGATCCTTCTTTCCACGCACATGCAAACTTTGGAACCAACTCCCATCGGCGGTGTTCCCATTAGATTACAACATGGGGTTATTCAAGGGGCGGACCAACAATTTCCTAAAACGCCAGCAACGCATCGGCGGTTCTTCTCTTGCTGCAAATGTTCATGGGCGGCGGTAATCACTTAACACCAGATGACCCGCCTGCTCGTTTGCTTGCTATCTCTATTTTTAAAAAAGGTGCATTCTCTATTCCCTCACTCTCATAGTACAACAGGACAGTAATACGACATGACCGGAGAGAGATCAGGCGCAGGACCAACGACTTTACGCGCTTCCCGAGGCATGGGGTTTAACTCTATACCAATGGGGACTTGGACTGTAGTAATAAAATGAAGTGATTTTTTGTATATCGGTAGTTTATGGGCTAGCCCCATTTAATTCTCTTAATGGGTCTGGACAGACACGACAGACGGACAGATGGATAACGAAGAGATCCTATAAGGGTTTCCTTTTTCTCTGGAGATACGTAACCCTAAAAATGAATAAAATTCTATAAAATTTCTACTAAAAGACATGTCCAAAAATAAGCATGGCTGTCGCTATGGATAAGACAAATATGTCTTGAAAAAAGCACTTAAATCTAATGCTCTCCGGTCTCAAGGATTTCGGAGAGTGTCTCTGTCAGACAAATAATTATAATTATCTACCGTTCCAGATTTGAGTAAAAATCACCGACAATTTTTTGTTTATTTTTTTACTGACCCAGTTTTGCGAAAATCGGTGATGATGTACAAAATAAATCGGTACATACTTTTGTAATGATTACAATCTTCTTCTAAATATATAAAACGAAAAGGTGACTGACTGACTGACTGACTATCAACGCATAGCTCAAACTACTGGACGGATCGGGCTGAAATTTGGGATGCATATAGCTATTATGACGTAGGCATCCGCTAAGAAAGGATTTTTGAAAATTCAACCTCTAAGGGGGTGAAATAGGGGTTTGAAATTTGTGTAATCCACGCGGACAAAGTCGCGAGCATCAGCTAGTTTACAATAAAACTTATAGCTTAGCATACTTTTAAAGGTCATCACTGCGTTAAATAAATAAAAAACTTTATCCCAACAAACATGTAGTTATTGACAAGCTATGTGAGGCCCCAAAATGGCCTAAGTATCATCATAAATTATCATGATCCACCCATCGCTAGCTGTGAACCACCCCTGATAGCTGTGATAGCCTAGGGGTTAGGACGTCCGCCTTCTAATCGGAGGTCAGGAGTTCGATCCCGGGCACGCACCTCTAACTTTTCAGAGTTATGAGCGTTTTTTTATTAATTAAATATCACTTGCTTTAACGGTGAAGGAAAACATCGTGAGGAAACCTGCATGCCTGAGAGTTCTCCATATAATGTTCTCAAAGGTGTGTAAAGTCTACCAATCCGCACATGGCCAGCGTGGTAGACTATGTCCAAAATCCTTCTCACTCTGAGAGGAGACCCGTGCTCTGTAGTGAGCCGGTGATGGGTTGATCATGATGATGACCCATCGCTACCTCACTACTAAGCGCGAGTCACCTCTAAAAATAAGAATGGTTTGGGTGAAATATAACTTTATTTGGTTGGTGGTTTAAATTGATGGAGACGGCTCGATGCTGACTTGTTTAGTAAGTGATGTCTTATCATCAACCAAACTTATGGATTTAACAGTAATTATAATGAAATCTTACATGCTATTGTTTTAATAATATTTCTTATCTAACCTACATAATTTTGCATCACCTTTCTTCTTATTTGATGTGTTTGCAACATACATATTACTTGGCCATAGTCTAGCACGCTGGCCAAATGGGAATTAGCAGACTTCACACACCCTTGTGAAAATTCAACATCATATCAACTAGAAAATATGCAATAGACTTAATTCTTGTAGGAGCATAAATGAAAACTGAAGTTTATTTTTACAAACAAGCATCTCAACAAGCATAAAAGAATTTCATACTAAGCTTCTCTTGACTCGACTTGAAGACAGTCTAAAAATATTTTCCGCTTACAAGAAAGTCGGGGAGAGTTCATGTCAAAAAATATAAAAGAGAAATAATGTTTCAGTTTATTCATAGGCGCATCACGAAAAAAACCGTAAACAAACTTAAACACTCTAAATATATAAAAGGAAAAGGTGACGACTTACTGATTGACTGGCTGACTGACTGACTGACTGACTGATCTATCAACGCACGGCTCAAACTACTGGACGGATCGAGCTGAAATTGGCATGCATCTGCATGTCAAAATAGCTATCTAGCTATTATGACATAGGCAGCTGCTAAGAAAGGATTTTTGAAAATTTAACCCCTAAGGGGGTGAAATAGGGATTTGAAATTTGTGTAGTCCACGCGGACGAAGTCGCGAGCATAAGCTAGCATGTTATAGTATTAAAAATGCGAAAGTGTGATTGTTTGTTTGTCCTTTAATCACGCCGCAACGGAGCAACGTAACGGATTTACTTGAATTTTCGCATGGATATACATGTACCTACTTAAAAACCGAGAAAGCGATTTAGGCTACTTTGTATCACGGAAAATCAAAGAGTTTCTACGGAATTTTCAAACACCTAACTCCATGCGGATGAAATCACGGTTTGTTCTCTCTACATAGACGTAAAAGGTACGTTGTGTTTCAGAATTTCCAGAAAATCTGAAACGTATTACAAATACGTATCACCATAGTCTGCCAATCCGCAGTGGGCCAGCGTGGCAGACTATACTTATAGCTTACCCCTTCTCATTCTGAGATTAGAGCCGTCTCAGTAGTGGGCCGGTGATTGCCCGGCCCACTTACGTTTTTAGAAAAATCCACTTGGAATCCAGCCTTCTGAAACCTGGTTTCGCTTAACATTGCCCGGATCAATTATTAGGACCGATGTGATCCAATAAACCCACACAAACATACACGTACACACACACACACATGATTATCAAACATTAACTATTCCCTAGTGTGAGAAAAATAGAACAAAAAGCAGCATTCGCGTTGAAAAAGTCTGAATACCGCTACAAAAGTGCTTTCCGCTTACACGAAACTCGGGGAAAGGTCATGTCAAAAAATAAACGCAGCGGATAAGTTGGAAAGACTGATATTATCATGAAAAACGTACTCAAGCCTTATCCTCTCCACGCCTCCAGGATTATAGACGGGGCACCGAGGTCGACAATTGTCCCAGATTTCGACGGAATTGCCGACACCGGCTGTTTTTGGAGTGAGGTAAACGAAAAATTTGTGTTTGTGACTTGTGGTGAATTTTGATGGTTTATAAAAACCGGCCAAGTGCGATTCGTACTTGCTCACAATGAGTTCCGTACATGGACTTATATACTACTTCGTATGGACATGGTATGTAGGCACAATGCAATTTTTAAATGCAAATCGGGCAATTGGAAATGGAAGGCGTTGGAGCTGCTTTTACTCAGTTTCTTCCTTATAATTATCTTTAAGGGACTCAAAGTCAAAGTCAAATGATTTATTCAAAATAGGTAATAAATTACTCTTATTGATTGTCTGGTATAGTGTTAGATTTGTAAGATATAGTGGTGATAATTATAACGCAAACTTAAAACTAAAGCTACGAGGGTTCCAAACGCGCCCAGGTCTGAGAAGAGCCCACAACAAACTCAGCTGAACCACTGAACTCAATGAATGATCGATAAGCATTCTTATATTGCCCGCGCGGCGCGCCTTCGTTCGCTTACAATTTCTAACTTCCCATGAAATTAAGAATAAGAATATATAAGATTTTCCCATATACATATACTTTCACCCCCTTAATGGTAGTAAAATTATTACTCTAACTCAAGTGATAATGTAACAAACAAAATATAATATATAAATATAGAGACCAAATACACATCACATTGGTTGGTCACATAATAAAATAACTCTATGTATCAAAACTAAAACAGCTGAACTTGCAAGATATTCTGAAAAATGTTATTTTCTTGAAAATAATTCTTGCTCCCGCCTCGCTTGTGGATTATATGCCAAGTCTGTCAGAGAAATGCCCCGGATTTGCTCAAAATCACGGAAGCTGTGTTTGTGTAATATTTTCATGAATAATATTTAGGAAAATTCGTTTTAAATTGCAAAACTACGAAAAATCTTTGAAATTAACTTATATTTGGTTTTTTGTGGAGAACTCTACAACAGTTAGTCAGTCTTCCATCAGTATAGAATTAATCCATACTATCCATACTAGTATTATAAATGCGAAAGTGTGTCTGTCTGTCTGTCTGTCCTAGCCTTTCACGGCGCAACCGATTTTGACGAACTTTGGTACAGAGATAGCTTGCATCCCGGGGATGGACATAGGCTACTTCTTATCTCGTTCTTTGTAAAGAGTAGGTACTCTTTACAAAAAACACAATCTCCAAATTTCATGTCTCTAGGACCAGCGGTTTAGGCTGTGTGTTGATATATGAGTCAGTCAGTCAAAACTTTTAATTTTATACATTCAGATGGTAACTTGTCAATGCTTATAAATCATGAATGCTTATAAAATCTCACTAACCCTGCTGGACCATGGATAACAAATGAGCTCCCTAATACGAGGCGCTTGGACCGCCATAATGGGTGGACGCATTACGGGTTCAAATGTTCTGCTCTAAGAGCTGGTCCTTAATTTCAATTAAGGGTTTGCAAAGAACTCGTGCTTGCAGACCCTCTATACTACGTCGACTACTCTGATTCTTCAACGTATCTCCTAGTTTCTGATTAGTTCACAAGTTCAAATCATGATCATCATCATCATCATCAACCTATAGACGTCCACTGCTGGACATAGGTCTCTTGTAGGGACTTCCACACGCCACGGTCTTGCGCCGCCTGAATCCAGCGGCTCTCTGCGACTCGTCTGATGTCGTCCGTCTACCTAGTGGGGGTCTTCCAACGCCGCGTCTTCCGGTGCGAGGTCGCCATTCCAGCACCTTGGGACCCCAACGTCTATCGGTTGTACGAACTATGTGCCGCCCTGCCCATTGCCACTTCAGCTTCGCAACCCGTTAAGCTATGTCGGTTACTCTACGGATCTCCTCATATCTGCTTTGATCACGTAGAGAAACTCCAAGCATAGCTCTCTCCATCGCCCGCTCTGTAACTCTGAGCTTTCTTATGAGGCCCATAGTTAGCGACCATGTCTCGAATCCATATGTCATCACTGGCAACACGCACTGTACAAATACCTCCTGATAATTTAGACTCAGCTCTACAACTATTCCCTTTGTAATTGAGGCTCATTTACGAATGAAATGAAATTGTGGGGTCATTTGAAACCTTAACATTAGGGTTGGTAATATAAATTGGAGGGTAGGCAAATCGTTCGTTAACTGAAGTGGTCCGTATAAAATACCTCGCAAATATTTTAATAGCTAATTAGTTTAACTACTTACACTGGTGTATAGAAACAGGCGTTAATTTGGTATTATGTATACCAAATTTTTTATAATTTGGCGGAATTCTATGATATACAATGAACTAAAAGCTTAATCTAAATATATAAAGGCACCCTAAAACACTTTCTTAGCGGATGCCTACGTCATAATAGCTATCTATCTGCATGCCAAATTTCAACCCCATCCGTATAATAGTTTAAGCTGTGCGTTGATAGATCAGTCAGTCAGTCAGTCACCTTTCCTTTTATATCAGTAAGCAAATTATAAATGCGAAAGTGAGTGAGTGAGTTGATTGGTTTTTTGGTTTGTCCTTCAATCACGTCGCAACGGAGCAACCGATTGATGTGATTTTTTGCATGGATATAGACCTGGAGAGTGACAAATTATCCCGGAAAATAAAGTTAAAGATACAATAATTTTTATTTCATAAGTAAACAAGTTACGTAAACTTAAAGCAGAAAGCCTATAGTCAGCATAGGAAAACGGGGTTTCCATTATACTAATCTTGGTAACCCTGTCAGCGGGGCCTGTCTCTTTCTTGGCACGATACCATGGAGTCAAACATCTTGCGATTGTAGCAGAATGTCGACACAACCTACCGAAATTCAGGGTTGCCAACTACAAGAAATATTATTTTATTACTAGCGTCAATCCATCAGGTTTCTTGCCATCATCCCGACTAATTCCTACCGGCTCAATGAGCGCAGGAATATCTATGGTGGCAAGAGCTCTTTTAATCGTATCGTTAAGAGAGCCATGCCTAAACAGCCTACCAGAGCTCCTTTGGCAAGAGAGTCCGTGGATTCCAAATTTATCAACCTTTTTTCACATTTGGCACGAAATGACACTCTAACAACAACACAGGCTTGTATTTCTGTTATTCTGTTGGCTCTACGTTTCAGCTGTCAACATCTGTCTACGTCCGTGTGTTGACTCTTCAACGGTTGAACAGCGCTAAATCTACTGCATTGCGATATTGATTGACGTGTCGATTGGCGGGTGGGAATAACTAACATTTCTTGTGTGGCACAAAATTTCTAATGTTAGTGTTTTGTGTCAACCCCAAGAGGGAAATTATTGAATCAACGAAAATATCGTCATTTTGACGTCATTTGACGTATATTTAAGTAAAAAATGTACCATCAGCTCGAAACTTCAGTCTAGTGCTGACGTCACTAAAAAGGCGACCACGCGCATTAGCAATTTGCGGGACTTATATCATATTTTAATACTCTTCAAAATCTAGCAAAAAAATATAGATACTCATACCGAAAAGCACTCGTGAAACAAAAGGAAAACGCTCCAAGTAAAATTTATTCTCTTTTTTTAAAACTGATGTTTTTCACAATTCAATCTCATATTTCATAATTTCCAGAAAGGTTCTCTACTAACGACATTACGAAGATTAATATTTCCTGCGGAATGTTCCATTTCTCTTTATTCAAACACGCTTTTTGGCGGGCGTACGTCATTTGGCGCGGCGTATTTCCGCCCTGAAATTGGATTCGCATCGGACTGCAAAAATACGTCATATTTTAATGCCTTTATCAGAAAATTACGGGTACATTAACACTGGAATTCATAGTGAAGATATGGGCTTCTTTAGAGGACGATTCAAACGACTCTAAAAGAGACGATCTCTAAAAGAGCCCTCAGCGTGGAAACCGCTTTTCAACGTTAAGACAACGTTGTCTTCATCAGTCTGTGAGACAGGGCACCATTAGTTCCTCATGCCTGGACTACGGTAACAGCGTCAGCGATGAAGATCCACAGGAACTGTCGGAAGTACGACGTTTTCCTTCGCTGTTATAATTCAAGTGATATTTAATTGCATAAAACACACGTAACCCCAAAAGCTTGAGACCCCCGATTAGGAGACCAACGTCTTAACCACTTTTTTAACACAACAAGATGGCGGCTGAGATTTTCCCCAAAACTTCCTCCTGTAAAATTTTGTGTGAAATTTTGTCCCGCACCGACGAAGTGCGTGCACCTCCCGACCCGGGGACCCAACGGGCGACAACTGCAGACTCCGCGCACGTCGCCCGCGTCCCATCCTCCGCTTCGTCCACTGGGCCCTCTGCTAGTCAAAGAGATACGCGGAAAAACCTCCCTCCTGCCAGGTCATTAGCCATGGCCAACAATATCCCCGAAGAGAGATTATTCGCCATGATACCGGGGTGCACCGACCCGAATACAGCTCTTCCTCTCGGACGTATCCTACGAATCCAAAAGGGACCAGCAGCACCCAGGCACGCTGGGAGGCACCCCAATATCTTAACCACTAATCCATCACCGCTTTAGTCAGTATCAACAAAATGAAAACAAACCTGAAATTTGAGAATATGTAAATTAGTTCCGAAATTAATTTCTAACAAATTGCCGTAATAATACAACCAAATCCCAGTGCCTTGAAATATTTCAATTTCCCCAAAGATTTATCTGACCTTTAATTTATATTACCCGCGGTATTATCAAGGGTCTTAAATGATCTACGCAATTCAGTTCATTCGTGAACGCACTTCTATTTCAATGGGAATATTCGGGTCTGAATTCGTTCAACCGTTATGGGGGTCCAATCTGCCCTGTATTCATAGGACTATTCGTTAGTTAAGCACGGGTTAACTCCATGTGTACCTAATATTAATTATTTAGAATTTGTAACCAAAGAACTATTGACGCTTACTTATCATAAACTAGCTTTCATCACAGAATATAATTATAATAGCTTTCGTTGAGAATTTAGTCCACTCTACAGAAATCCTAATAAAAAACACCGCCTTACTACACACACAAACATAGTTCTACGCAATCACGCAAACACATTTCTGTTTACTGTTGTGCAGACAGAATTAAGCCGTAAGATTAGGGCGTTTTAAGTTTAAAAATGCGTCACATCGTTCGCTTACCGCACACACCGTCGTATCTGACTCTGTTCGCTTACCTCACACATCGTTGTATCTGTTCGCTTACCTCATACATCGTTGTACTTATTCGCTTACCTCATACATCGTTGTACTTATTCGCTTACCTTACACATCGTTATATTTGTTCGCTTACCTCACACATCGTTGTATCTGTGCGCTTACCTCACACATCGTTGTATCTGTTCGCTTACCTCACACATCGTTGTATCTGTTCGCTTACCTCACACATTGTTGCGCTTGCGACGTCCACGTCCTCAGCACGCCGACAAGGTCACGCGTACACAGCATTTCTAGTGCCTTATTATTAGGATTTCTGTGGTCCACGCAGACTGGGTAGTTTTAAAATACCAACTATGATATTCTGAGAGGAGACCTTTGCTTAGTAAGTTTTACAAAATTAAAAATATACTCGTATTTTTCCATAGTAATGCCAATAGGATCATTCCAACGCCATTACATTCATACGCTCGCGACTTCCACCTTTATACAGGTGGATTTAAAATCACTCCTTTGGGCCATTTTATTCGTGCTATAGCATTGTGGAATAAATATAATGGGCTATGTTACCTTGAAATGGTTTTCCTTGTCGTTAAACGAGAAATATGAATACAGGAAATAGTAAAATAAATTCAGGAAAATCGACACCAATAAAATTATGTAGAAAAGCAGTCGCTTCTACATTTAGCAATATCTCTTTTCCTGAGTTTGTAGAGGTCTCAGAGGTCCTCAGCCTTTCTCATCCACTCGCTTCCAGCAACCTTCTTCAGGTCATTGGTTCAGTGGGCTGGAGATCGTCCCCAAAAAAATATAATCATCATCATCATCATCGGTTTTGCGCCGCTGGAATCCAAGGCTCCCTGAAACTTGTTTGATGACGTCTGTCCATTTAGTACCAAAATTCTTCAGTGCTCGAAGATCAAAGCCTTCGAACAGTACGTGTTGCTGATCCGAGACATAATCACTAACTATGGGTCTCATATGAAAAATCCATACTAATATTATAAATGCGAAAGTCTCTGTCTGTCTGTCTGCTAGATTTTCACGGCCCAACAGTCAACCTACAACCCGGCGACGGACATAGGCTACTTTTTATCCCGGAAAGAGTTACACGGTATTCTTAAAGACCCATCCATTTAACCGATTTACATATATGTTTGGTACACATATAACTTGCGTCCCGGAAAGTGACATACATTATTGTTAGCCCTAACTGTCCGAATACTGGGCAAAAGCCTCCCTTTCTTCCTTCCATCTGTCTCTGTCTAGAGATATTTGGGGCCAGGCATAGTGACATAGGCAACTTTTTATCCCGGAAAATTAAAGAGTTCCCACGGGATGTTTAAAACACAACCTAAATCCACGCGGATGGATTCGTGCCCATGATCTAGTTGTAGCACATAAATAAATATAATATTAAACTCAAATATACCTTACAGGTACGAGTATCTCCCTATAAAATTTATCACTATTACGGGATATATTTTTCAATATACGAGCTATACCCACCAATAGGATGCAATGCCATTTACATTTCCGTTCCATCTTTATAAAGGTGGATTTAAAATCATTCCTGTGGCGCGTTTTATATGTCCCACTGCGCTGACATTCGTATTTCCTTGAGATGTTATTCCTTACGTTAAACGAAGCACTTTTACGTCTAGTGCAGACGACTATTTTAAGGCAAGTTTTGAGGGAACTTTGTGTGAAAATAAACTTAGCAAATTACGAAAATAATGAATTTTAATCATTTTAGTAAATACCTACTAAACATCTTTTGCCTAAGTATAATTTATTGTTTAGTTTTGTAAAAAATAATAATCAATCAGTACCCTTATCAACTCCTTATTATAAATGGTAGTGTGTTTGTTTGTTGGTTTGTCCTTCAATCCCGTCGCAACGTACGTAGTCGACATTACACTGATACGTACCAAGCGATTTTCCTCAGATTTGGAACACCCTTCCAGCATCAGTTTTCCCCTCCAATTATAATATGGGTACCTTCAAGACAAGAGTGAATAGGCATCTTCTAGGCAAGCGCGCTCCATCTTAGGCTGCATCATCACTTGCCATCAGGTCTCGTTGCAGCCAAGCGCTAGTCTATAAATTTAAAAAAAAAGTAAGAACGCAATGTAACTCGACTGAGGCAAGGCCGAGGTAATATCTCTCAAAGCTTTCGCACTTAGAACGACCTCTGCTCATGATGTCCTACTCTAGGACGTGATCAACAGCAACTAAAGTAGCTCATTTGAAAATCGATAGTCTGTCTTAGTCCTTAGATTTCTGTCTGGAAATATTGGTAAACTACATAGACGGGATGACGGGATGGTTGGAGAGAATTAAATTTTTCCTTTCATACGCGAATTGGATCCTTTGCTAAAGCCTTGAGAATTTTTGAAAAGCTTAATATAATATACTTACTAGCTACTACTACTATCGCGACTTTGTCCGCGTGGGCTACACAAATTTCAAACCCCTAGTTTAGGGGTTGAATTTTCAAAAATCCTTTCTTAACGGATGCCCGATCTGTCCAGTAGTTTGAGCTGTGCGTTGATAGATCAGTTAGTCAGTCACCTTTTCGGTTTATATATTTAGATTAGCTCCGGACTCCTGAGTCAACTTAGCACTCACTCAATACCTAATTTAAAGTGATTAAAATGGTTATGACTTCCATTTCCGATATTCGGATGTGCTTTATACTCGTAAATCAATAATGCCTATCTAAAATAATTTAACTGAATTTTAGATAGACAAGATTAAAATAGTAGATTAACGATAGGTACTTACTGTTGGGTTTTAACCAGTTTTAACTGTGGATGGATACTGTTTGAATTTTGATACTCTAATAAATAAAGCTTCGCAGTAACCCGAAAGGGGCTTTTTTACAAATTGGATGGCTTAAATGAAAAGCCACCACGTTGGCGGACGTTTATTTAGATTTAGCTTGTTTTGACACACTTTTCAATTTGGAAACGTTTATAGATTGTTTTGGAATTGAAAACTGTATTCACACCGATGTTGACACCCTGTTTTGTAAAATTCAAATTTTTACCTAGGTAAAGCTTCAATGATATTGAAGCTATATTACCTAGGTAAAAATACTGAAAAGAAAAAAGGTAAAAAATACTGAAACGGTAAAAGGTACTGAAATAAAAATGTTTTAATCAAACTATTTTACCTCATTCCACCCTCTTTTTTCTACAACCGCACCGCGCGCCACCGTAAGGAATTTCACCCTCACCACCTGGGTGTCTGGTGCACTTCGACCGTCCGCTGCGCCAGATCCTTCTTTCCACGCACGTGGAAACTGTGGAACCAACTACCATCGGCGGTGTTCCCACTAGATTACAACATGGGGTTATTCAAGGGGCGGACCAACAAATTCTTAAAAGGCCGGCAACGCATCGGCGGTTCCTCTGGTGCTGCAAATGTTCATGGGCGGCGGTAATCACTTAACATCAGTACCCGTAGTATAAGATTTTACGTCTCACCAAACTTTGCTAGAATTCGAGAGTCGTTTGCTCGCTTTATCTATTAATAAAAAATAAATAAAAAAACTATTACTTATCTAAGAGCCAAATAATGATGAGTGAAGAATGAAATTTACGTTTTGGACACTCGCTGAAACCAATAACCTGACCAATTTTTTGCCTCGGAAGCTTATGGAGTAATAATTTACATTATTATACTATTTTGAAGTATTGACTTGTTTATTTATTTAAGTATATAATAACTATTAATAAAAAAGTCTGTCTGTTAATGTTCATTAACAATTATTATTTAAATAACTCCACTATGGTATTAATGTAATAAAATAGTAACATAGTACCTAGCACATTTAATATTTCTTAAATTTTCAGGGAATATTCAAAACAATTACCATTTTCAAAGAAATTTCGAACATCTAAAAGGAAAGTGGGGTAAGAACTCGTTCTCACACAGTTTTAATTTCGACCTTTATAGTTGAATGTGCTGAAGCTTTTAAGTAACTTTTAATATTATGTTACTAGCTGATGGCCGCGACTTCGTCCGCGTCCATTAAGATTTTTAAAATCCCGTGGAAACTCTTTGATTTCCCGGGATAAAAAGTGGTAAAATGTGTCCCGTCACGTCGCCCCCCCCCCCCCCCCCGTGACTTCTAAAATAAAAGAATGATAAAACTAAAAAAAATATATGATGTAGTACATTACCATGCAAACTTCCACCGAAAATTGGTTTGAACGAGATCTAGTAAGTAGTTTTTGATTTATCGTGCAAAATGTCGATAAAATACGATTGTAGTACGGAACCCTCTGTGCGGGAGTCTGATTCGCACTTGGCCGGTTTTTTAATCGACTTCAAAAAAGGAGGAGGTTCTCAATTCGTCGGAATCTTTTTTTTTTAATATTAATTTATAACATTGTACAAAACGCACAACCCATTAATAACCCGTGATTCGACGCATTTTCCGCGTCGAGGAAACCCCTCCGAACCCTCGGTTTATTCTATTGTCATGAAAAATTACATTTCATTTGTACTGAAAGGGGTATGGGTTTAATAAAAACTGCCATACCCCTTCCAGGTTAGCCCGCTATCATCTTAGACTGCATCATCACTTACCACCAGATGAGATTGCAGTCAAGGGCTAACTTGTATCTGAATAAAAAAAAAAAAAAAAAAGTACTGACATGTTTGGTTGACATTGCTGTAATTATTCCTATTGCAAGTGGCAAAAAAAAACGCTTTTCACTCCTAATGCTCCTAAAATTTTTGCCTGCGCACATTGATTAGTAGGAAGTGCATGTTAGGTATGTGTTTAAATGTGAATTGATTAATAAAATCAGCGTATACGCTATTAAATAATAAGTGAGTGAAGTGTGTGTAAATAATATTTTTGACAACCTCCCTGGCGCAGTGGTAAGCGCTGTGGTCTTATTAGAGGGAGATCCCGGGTTCGATTCCTGGCAGGGATTTGGAATTTTATAATTTCTAAATTTCTGGTCTGGTCTGGTGGGAGGCCTCGGCCGTGGCTAGTTACCACCCTACCGGCAAAGCCGTGCCGCCAAGCGATTTAGCGTTCCGGTACGATGCCGTGTAGAAACCAAAGGTGTATGGGTTTAATAAAAAAACTGCCATGCTCCTTCCAGGTTAGCCCGCTCCTACCTTAGACTGCATCTCGTCACTTTCTTCTTCATTCTGGGCTGGTTTCCGCACTTAAACGTTTCCGTCTGTTGTGCGTTATCTCGTCACTTACCATCAGGTGAGATTGCAGTCAAGGGCTAACTTGTATCTTAATAAAAAAATAAAAATAAAAAAAAATATATACATGTACCTACCATATCTGAGCAAAATAAATAAATGATTATGATTATTATGATTATGTGAACGTTTAGAATTACGTTACACTTAATACTTAACAGTTAATAAACAAACCTGTTGACCATTGATGTTGGGATCCCCTCTTGATATATTCTGTGCTGTTAACTTTTATTTTTTATTTTTTTTATTCACATACAAGTTAGCCCTTGACTGCAATCTCACCTGGTGGTAAGTGATGATGCAGTCTAAGATGATAGCGGGCTAACCTGGAAGGGGTATGGCAGTTTTTAGTAAACCCATACCCCTTTGGTTTCTACACGGCATCGTACCGGAACGCTAAATCTCTTGGCGGCACGGCTTTGCTGGTAGGGTGGTAACTAGCCACGGCCGAAGCCTCCCACCAGACCAGACCAGAAATTTAGAAATTATAAAATTCCAAACCCCTGCCAGGAATCGAACCCGGGACCTCCCGCTAATAAGACCACAGCGCTCACCACTGCGCCAGGGAGGTCGTCATACTAACAACTAATCACTTGTCACCTACACCTGTCCCCTATAATATGAATCTTGTTGAGTTTTGCCATCCAGAGGGATAATGCTGCCAGCATCTTGGGTACAATGCCTCGCTGCTGTGGTCTTGATGAGGTTTTAGAATTAATAATTAATAATTAAATAGAGAATAAGAAAATAAATAATTTTAATTATTTTAGTCTTAATTTTATGTTTTTTTTACTTTGAATAGAATAGTCAAAATATAATTGAATAATAAATGACTAATAAATATTTTCGATATAAATATATTCATATGAATCTTGTTAGAATATTTTTCTTATTCGAACTTGGCTTTGACTGACACATTGACGTGTGTTTTGATAAGACTGCGTCTCTGTATCACTCTACTAAGCAAGTGTGCGTTGCACTTTATGCATACTAATCAAGGTTCAACATAATCCCCCCCCTTCACAGCTTAACCGCAGTCCCCTATATGCACTTGAACAAAAGTTGAAGCAAGTTTTTCTCTCGAGGGTCGATAAAAGCTAATGGCTGTGTCGTTACATAGAGTAGGTACGTAGTTTCTATTATCCTAGCAGTATATCGGTGTGTCCTGCATATACGGTTACCTACTCGTATACCTAGTCTTTTAGATGGCACCTTATTGCAAGACAACGGATCGATACAATCTATTGTCAAGATAACTAGCACTTGCTGTTCCTAACCTATCTGACCGTTATAGCAGCCTTAAATGAAGACCCGTTTTTTTTTTCTTTTTTTTTTTAAAGAATATTAGCCATATTAAATGACTAATATTTCCCTTTCCTCTCCAACTAAGCGTCAGGCTTGTGCTAGGAGTAGGTACCACAATAGTGCAACGGGCGGGTTTTGAACCGTCGACCTTTCGGTTTTCAGTCCACTCCTTTACCGATTGAGCTATTGAGGCTATTACTATTACTACTATACTATATACTATCTCTATTTTAATATGCAGTAGTATTTTTTAAATAACAAATTATACCACTAACAGCTGAAATCATCAACATCATGGTCAACCCATCCCCGGCCCACTACTGAACACAGGTCTTCTATCTAATATCTATCTCAAAACGATACCTAGCTATATAGTCCGGCGTAATTGAAACTTTGTAACGACACTGCTGTTATCTTTTATCGCCACTTGAGTGAAAAACTATTATCGCAACTCGTATTCGAGCTTACAGTGCATATGGAAGGCTGCAGATAAAGATGAAATGGGAAAAGAGAGCCTTGCAGTTACTCTATGACTAATGATCTTATAATAACCCAAGGTGCTGAAATAGCAACCTCTCACCGGAAAGCGCAGCGGTATGAAGACCCCCCTCTAGTGGACGGACGAAATCAGGCGAGTCGCAGGGAGCCGCTGAATTCAGGCGGTGCGAGATCCTGGCGTATAGAAGTCCCTAGATCTATATCCGACGGTGGACATCTATCGGTTGATGATCATCTTCTATATATAAAAGGAAAAGGTGACTGACTGACTGACTGAATGACTGACTGACTGACTGACTGACTGACTGACTGATCTATCAACGCACAGCTCAAACTACTGGACGGATCAGGCTGAAATTTGGCATGCAGATAGCTATTATGACGTAGGCATCCGCTAAGAAAGGATTTTTGAAAATTCAACTCCTAAGGGGGTGAAATAGGGTTTTGAAATTTTGTAGTCCACGCGGACGAAGTCGCGAGCATAAGCTAGTTACTTTATAATCATCATCATCAACTCATCACCGGCCCACTACTGAAAATAGGTCTTTTTGAGAATGAGTGGGGCTTAGGCAATAGTCCACAACGCTAGCCAAGTGTGATTTGGCATTCTTTGTAATAATTATGACGTAGGAATTACAATCAAGTCGTAATTGAAAAAATACACAACTGTATACTGTAACTGTATGAAAATGACGCCAATGGTAAGTTATATTTTTGAATTGAAAAAAGTCAAAATCGATTCATATTGAAGTGATATTTAAAAAAATTGGTCCCATATCCCGAAGGAACCTTTTGATTTTCGGGATTAAAAAATACATACTAATCTACAGTATTAGCCATTCAGTAGTTTTAGTGTAATTCGTGAACAAAGAGACAGTGGAAAATTTAAATGAATACCTAAGTACTATAGGAACACATACTGAATACTCAAAAGCACTAATGCTTTGAGTATTCAGTATGAGTTTCTATCCTTCGATAAGCTTTCAAATTGCCTTTGCCGAGTAACGAACTCAGGTTCTCCGGCTTTTGAGACACCACAGATTTCACCACTGCGCTGAAGGTCGTCAAAAAAGTTGTTTTCACGATTTTCCGTTATGACATACGGATCCCTTAAAACTTACTAAGTAATAATAGTTTTTCCCTCGTAAATTTGATGGGTTCGGACCATTGACTTATTTATATTACTTCGTATGGACAGGGCTATTGAACAAACAAAATGGCACCCATTCAGTGGTGCTTTAGCACTAATGCAACCTCAGTGACTTCTGGATTTCAAACGGGTCGTTAATTTGTATCTAAGAGGTGGCGCTGATTTATTTGGTTCCAAAACCGTGAAAAATTTTGTTCGCTTGGGCATATCTTGTCATTTATATCGATGGTTCGGACACAAAACATCCATTCTGAAAATGCATTATTTATTTATTCGAAAGTAATCAGATTCATGAATAATTTACTGACAGCTCGCGCCACCATTTGTGTAACTTTTTATCTGCGATCAAATTACGTATTTATAGTTCGGAACCTATTTGAATTTCATAGTATGTTTCATATAAAATCATCTTTAGACTATTATTTTTGAGTAGTTGATGCCCACGACTTCGTTCGCGTGGATTTAGGTTTTTAAAAATGCCGTGGGAACTCGTTAATTTTCCGGCATAAAAAGTAGCCTATGTTACTCTCCAGGTATTTGACTATACCCATGCAAAAGAGTCATCAAGTCAATGTGTTGCTCCGTTGCGACGTGATTGAAGGACAAACCAACAAACCAGCAAACAATCACACTTTCGCATTCATGACTCTGCAAGAAGTATTTCCCCAAGTATTATTTCATACGTGAATAAAAATGGTAATGTAAGAAACAGACGAGATGACCGCTAGTTTGACACATCGATAATGCAAAATATGATTTGTGACAACCCTACTATCCCTCACGGATCAATTATACCGCATTTCTGATATAAAAAGATAGTGAAGTGAAAGTAATAGGGTTGACGCCTGATGGTTAGGTGTGGTCCAAAAACAATGCATTGAGTAAGGCATTGCTATTGACAGACGCGTAACATGGGTTCATATTGTTTCTGACGTTTTGATGTATGGCTTCGTAAAACTGAAAACAATGGAACAGTATTTTTCGGTATGGCTTTATTAAAAAATATTAAGGGTGTGTGCGCTACGGGAATGAAATCATTCAATACGACAGATGTGTTGTAATTTTTTACTTCATCTGTATATATACATATAAAATTCAAAGTCCTGACTGACTTATACATATATCAACGCACAGCCTAAACCGCAGGTCCTAGAGACATGAAATTTTGAGAGTATTATTCTTTTTAAAGAGTAGGTATCCACTAAAAAAGGGTTTTCCAAAATTCCACCCCTAAGTAGGTTAAATTAAATGAGGTATGGAAGTTTGTTCGAAAGTCTATCATTTTAAAAGTTACATCGATGAAAAACGAATGAAAAAAAATGCGTACTTCACGATTGTTTAAAATTCTACTGCCATGAGGGTTAAAATAAGGGATGAAGGTTTGTAAGAAAATCCGTTATTTTTCAAGTTACTTCATTGACAATTTATTATTGGGGTTTCGATTACAAAAGAAAAAAATACGTAGGTACCTATTTCAGGATTTTTGAAAATTCTACCCCCTATTTTCTAAATTCCACCCAACCGGGCGGGTCGGCTAGTAGATAATAAGAATACTCTTCATATTTTGGTCTATACAAGAGCACTAAATTAGAATGCTACATTAAAATGCTAGTAGAAATGTTACCAAAATTTTGTAACCAAACAACTCTGGATGCCACTACACTAGACTCTGTTACCGATACATATTTCGTTAAACAGAAAGACCATTTTAATCCCACAACATGCAAAACCAGATAACCATATTACCCACCAAATAAGTGTTCCGGTGCGCCAATTACGGACACCGTTTCGCTTAGGTTCCACACAAATCCCCATACTACCCATTTAGATCGAATAATTCCCATTTAGATCCAATATAATTCGAATTTGGATCGAATTCGATCCAGGTGCATTCGGGGGTGAATTAAATTCGAAATTGACCATTAATGCGACATGTCTATGAACTAAATAAAGCTTGCACCTGCTTCTATATCGAAATTCAATTAATTTATTTGGTTACTACCAGAGTTGGCATCACTACCCCTATTATAAATGCGAAAGTGTGTTTGTTTGTTGGTTTATTGGTTTGTTGGTTTGTCCTTCAATCACGTCGCAACGGAGCAACGGATTGACGAGATTTTTTGCATGGGTATAGTCAAAGACCTGGAGAGTGACATAGGCTACTTTTTATCCCGTGATATCAAAAAGTTCCTACGGGATATTTAGAAAACCTAAATCCACGCGCATGAAGTCGCGGGCATCAGCTTGTATGTTATAATAAACGTGAGATACAGTACAAGGCTCTTTTGGCACTTGATTGACATTGACAGGGGGGCGTAGTTGTAGAACAAAGACTGCCAGCAAATAAAATCTCAATTTTACGGAATATATTGAAAATGTCAATGTCGAAAATCAAGTAAGTTTTATCTAATTTTAACTGAAATAGAAATCGGTAAAACCGTCCCTGTTTCCAAATCGAGAAAGAATAATGTAAACCAAACCATTGGACATGCAACTTAACTTAATGCTAAATCTATACTAGGTAATGATGGTCGTTAAGTTTGTTTGTAGGGGGTAATCTCTGGAACTACTGAACCGATTTTGAAAATTCTTTCACCAATAGAAAGCTACATGATTCCTGAGTGACATAGGCTATATTATATACACGCGGGCGAAGCTGCGGGGTTCAGCTAGTTCAGCTATAAGATGCAGACACATTTATCAATCAATCAATCAGCCTGTTTGCGTCCACTGCTGGACATAGGCCTTCCCAAAAGTGCGCCACCACACACGATCTTCCGCCTTCCTCATCCACCCACTTCCCGCTACCTTCTTAAGGTCGTCAGTCCAGCGGGTTGGAGGTCGTCCCACACTGCGCTTGCCGATACGCGGTCTCCACTCCAGAACACGTCTGCCCCAGCGGCCATCGGTTCTACGGCAGACGTGGCCTGCCCACTGCCACTTCAGCTGGCTAATTCGTTGAGCTATGTCAGTCACTTTGGTTCTCCGACGGATTTCCTCGTTGCGGATTTTGTCCCTCAGAGAGACACCCAACATAGCTCGCTCCATAGCACGCTGAGCGACTTTGAATTTGTGGACAAGGCCTACTGTCAGTGTCCACGTCTCACGACACATTTATGCGTAGTTGTAATTATAAAATTACAGATACACCTCCAATTAGAAGGCGGACGTCCAAACCACTAGGCTATCATAGCTTAACGAGCCAATATTGAATGTCAATTTGCTTAGTTTTTATAAAAATGTATATCATTTTAATTTGAACTCGGTAGAAATCCCATTTGGATTGTATTGAAGCAGGTTCATCCGGGGATGAGCGAAATTATTAATTGGAAGGCCTATATTGATAATTACAAATTAAATAATGTTTACATTTAGTGTTCAGTGCAATATTCAATAGTCGTTTATTTAATCGTTTCAGTTTACATTTACCTACCTAATCAGTACCCTTATTATAAATGCGAACATGTGTTGGTTTGTTGGTTGCAGAATGACATAGGGTGCTTTTTATCCCGGAAAATCAAAGAGTTCCCACGGGGTTTTGAAAAACCTAAATCCACGCGTACGAAGTCTCGGGCATCAGCTAGTCAGGTAATAAATATAATCTGGCTTATTTTCACGTCATAGTATACCTGTATTGTGTAGCGATCTTCATAATCTGCCACGAACAGTTTGATGACGGCTTATCAGGCATTATCCTACATTATTACCAGCCGCCCACCACTGTCAATGCCTTTATCAGAATAATTTAATGTCAAACATTGACTTATATATTACTTCGTAAGGACAGGGCCATTGAGAAAGCAAAATGGCACCGACTCATTTGTCCTAAAATGTTTATTTAGCAGCAATGCAACCTCAGTGACGTCTGGATTTCAAAGTTGATTACTTCGTAAGGACAGGGCCATTGAACAAGCAAAATGGCACCGACTCATTGGTCCTAAAATGTTTATTTAGCAGCAATGCAACCTCAGTGACGTCTGGATTTCAAACGGTTCGTTCATTAGTATCTAAGAGGTGGCGCTGATTTATTTGGTTCCAAAACCGTGAAAAATTTTGTTCGCTTGGGCATATCTTGTCATTTATATCGATGATATCAAACGTTTTGTGTTCATAATTCAAGTGTATTATAATACTTTAGAGTTCTTAGAAATTCATTTATTCATGTGAGGTATACTATAGAGTGAACCAATATCGGGGTATGAGGATGCTGAATGAAGGGACGACGATCTTGAACTTTTTACCTGTATCTACTGGGAAGAAGATTTACAAAATCAGCCAAGAGCGAGTCAGACTCGCGCAGCGAGGATTCCGTATTAGAGTCGTATTTTTCGATATTTTGCACGATAAATCAAAAATTAATATGCATAAAAATAAATAAAAATCTGTTTCAGAATGTGCAAGTAAAGCCCTTTCATATGATACCCTACTTGATATAGTTATTTAACTTTGAAAATTGAAAAATACTAACTACTACTACTAGGTACTAATACTACTAAAATGAACACATTTTAATTTTTTTTTGTGATGTAACCACAAATACACGGTTTTAGGATTATTACTTTACTTGCGCTATAAGACCTGCCTAACTACCAAATTTCATGATTCTAGGTCAACGGAAAGTACCCTGTAGGTTTTCTGGACAGACACGACGGATAAACGGACAGACGAACAAAGTGATCCTATAAGGGTTCCTTTTTTCCTTTTGAGGTACGGAACCCTAAAAATATCCTGTACCCGTAGTACAAGATTTTACGTCTCACCAAACCAAACCAAATTCGAGAGTCGAAACACTTCCGCGTTACAGTAAACTGGATCTTAAATGCCTTGTTTTAAAGCTCAAGTTTGTCTACACTTCTACAGCCAGCGCTCCAAGCGGAAACATCGCGAAATTAAAATCAGTGGCATTGAATATTTGACTTCAATTCAAGGCTGTTTAGGTCCATTTTACTGTAACGCGGAAGTATTTCGACTCTCGAATTTGGTTTGGTTTGGTGAGACGTAAAATCTTGTACTACGGGTACTGGCATTAGTTATAGTACGCAACAGGGTCGAGAATCGAGATGGCAATCGGGGAGGGAACGCCCCACACACCCGCACAGCTGCCGCGCTAACCCGGTGCGGGCGAGTGTGGGTGACGTGCGTCACCCCGCCTCATACCCCCATTGCCATCTCGACCTGTCGTGTACTATAGGGTATCACAAAATGTGACGCGCTAAAATTGTTATTCACATGAGCCAGTGCTTGATGCGATGTGCTTGGTGCCCCTGAATATAGGCTGAGTACTTCACAAAGAGGCTATTGTTTCAAAATAACTTTTCAGCCTCCCGTATATACTGCTCTTTTGTGACCTTAATAACAGCGGCATAACCTGGTTTTAATTTTTTATTTTCAGATAGATACATCATCATCATCATGATCAACCTATCGCCGGCTCACTACAGAGCACGGGTCTCCTCTCAGAGTGAGAAGGGTATTGGCCATAGTCTACCACGCTGGCCATGTGCGGATTGGTAGACTTCACACATCTTTGAGAACATTATGGGGAACTCTCAGGCATGCAGGTTTCCTCACGATGTTTCCCTTCACCGTTAAAGCAAGTGATATTAGTCGTACCTACTCCTAGCACAGGCTTTGCGCTTAGTTGGAGGGAAAAGGGGAATATTAGTCAGCATAATAAACTTGGCTAATATTCTTTAAAAAAAAAATTATAACGGAAAAAGTTAAATGTTAGTGGTAGAATATGAAGAAGGAATTTTCTAAGCCTACAATGGCTAGAACTAATAAAAAAAATTACTGAACTTTTTATTACTCCTGGAATTTCAAAAGAAAACTCCATTTTGAAGGAAGTGTAGAAGATCCAGTGTGACTTGAAACATCTTCTTTTACAAATAGTTCTGAAATCTCTGCAAATAATTTACAAGCTTCATTGCGAATTGCGATGTCAATTCAAGATGATATTTGAATAATAAAATCTAATATCCATTCCATTCTAGTAAGAAAGTATACGCTCCAGCAAACAAAGTCCTAAGACAATACAAAGCAATACTCTCTGTTTGGCATGCAAAGTCTACTACCAGTAGGTACAGTAGGAAAAGTAAAGAACAATAAGATTAAGAGCTATCTTCCAAAGAGATTTCCTTTCTGTATATCATATTGCAGATTTACACCGAAGCGTACCAAGTTACTCAAAAAATCAAAATCAAAAAAATCAAAATCTATTTGTACTATATTTTTTGTGACTGAGTATTTAATGTGACTAATTTTATCAAAACTATGTACACGATGTTAGGTATATCAGAACATATTGCATGCTAATAGGCAGAATTTGGCTGTACTTTTTTGTTTTTGTAACATCTCCACAGTTTACCCAGATTCGCAATAAAGAAATTTGTATTTATTTGTCGAAATAGGCAGGATAATAAGATGTTGGTGCAATTTTTACGAGTAACACTATTTATTAGATTTAGCTGAATTCGTGCGTTTCTTGTTGCAACAATGCATTGTAGCCAGTAGTTAGTTAGCGTCAACCAATCAGAGGTGATTGCGATCGTGACATTGTAGCTGTCATTCTCCCGCAATCGCGCAGCTGTATTGGTGTTACAAAACAGTGTGACATCGCCCCCTAAATGCAACGGACAAAGTTGAATCCATTTTAAAGTTAGTTCGGCGAAGCTTTTAGCGCAATAAATGCCTTCCTTCCTTTCTTAAAAGTTTCCTTTGGAACAAAAAGATTTGTTTCTTATCCTAGAACAAACGACCATCTCGTGTCGCTGGCCGGGGCCAACTTTGATATTAAATCAGTCATGAAACTACTTTAAAATAGTCCTAGTCCTCTTCTTGTTTATTGCACTTTAAGCTTTTATAGGTTTTGTTTTGGAACTTTGTGCGTTTTACAAGTCCATATTTTATTGCTGCTATTTTATTTAAAATTTATTGTTTCTATTTTCTACTATTGATAAAATGAAAGTAATCCTAATCCTAATTGTTAAAATGTTTGGATGTTTGTTACTCAATAACGCAAAAACTACGGGACAAATTTGGCTGAAATTTGGAATGGAGATAGATTATGCCCTGGATTAACACATAGGCTACTTTTTATCCCGGAAAATCAAAGAGTTCCCGCGGGTTTTTGAAAAACGAAGATCCACGCGGACGAAGTCGCGGGCATCAGCCAGTATTATATAAGACCGACAACCTCCTACATCAAAATTTGTTGTCTGCTCAGGCCTTTAGTAATCACTTGAAAATAAAAAGTTAAAATCTACTAGTCAAATATTCAACGGGTTTCACCAACAACCATCTATGTATTGGAAGTAACCACGAAGAACCTATGGTCTGTAGTGGTGTATGGTCCGTGTATGGTGTGTAGGTCTGATTGCAGCCAAGCGCTAGTCTATAAATTAAAAAAAAAATGGGACAGTGTGCAGCCCAATATTATGCTTTCTTTAGTGATGTTTGTAGCATACAGGCAAATAATACATACAAACTTACATTCATACTAACACATGTACTACATTCAAGACACTGATGTCTCGAGTCTCACCCCACGCAGTGTGCGTGGGAAGGTAATCGTACTGAGGCGGGGAGTCGGGCCGCGCCGCACAGTGAAGACGTGGATAGTGAGATGGTTGAGCCGATATTAATAATTATACACTACAATTAAATACTCACACATGAGTTACTACAATGTTAATAAACTCCAACAGAAACCTTATTAAACCAACTGGTCAGTGATTTTATATTATGTGAAAATCTGCCTTCAGTGTGGAGATTAAGATGACGGTGAATATAAAATAAGTATAGATGAAACATTAAATAAATATTGATGGGCGAAACGCTCGTAAAGTCGAGGAGCGAAAAATAACCCCGTCCACGTCTAGTAATTACTGATAGATATCACCAATATCAAATTAATGGCTGAGCGTATACTCGATTAATCTTGCCGAGATAAAGTTAACGAACTTTCCAGAAAATGGATTAGACTGGCAGCAGAGTGAAAAATAATTTTATATAGGTTATATTGCTCCTGCCTGAAATTTTTTAGGGTTCCGTACCTCAAAAGGAAAAACGGAACCCTTAAAGGATCACTTTGTTATCTGTCTGTCTGTCTGTATGTCTGGGTTTATTACAACTTAAAAAAATTGGCACCATTTCAGGAGTCCAATCAATTGGCGCCAAAAATTGTTTATGATAGGGTTCAGTTAAAAATTTGGCCCTGATAGAACCTGCCCCTCAAATTAATTTCTAGCTCCGGCATTGAGGCGGATTATATGTATAATCGAACGAGTCAGATGAAACCTATACTAAAATTTCATTTTAGTCCAATTTCACCAATTTTAGTCTGCCCTTTTGTGTCTGATCTAGTGAGGCTTCACATAAGAAATTTGCTTTGAAGTAGGTTAGAGCTAAGCTGATTATAAATATAAGGACATACCTAGATGATATAGAAAAAATATTATTTGAATGTCCAATTTCTACGAGGAAACCACGTGTTATAAAAAAATAGAATAGAAATATATTTTCTAGCTTATTCCCGCGACTTCATCCGCGTGAACACACCTATTTTACCCCCTTAGGGGTTTTTTCAAAAATACTTTCTAAGCGAATGTCTCGGTCATAATAGCTATCTGCTTGCCTTTCAGCCGGATCCGTTCAGTAGTTTAGGTTGTGCGCTGATAGATCAGTCAGTTACTCGCCCTTTCGTTTTTATATTTATTTAGATTCAAATTAACTTTTACAAGTACTTTTGTATCGTCAATGCATCCACCACTGGTTCGGAATGCCTTTCCTACCGAGAAGTACTAGCAAGAAACTCGGCGGTTGCTCTTTTAAAAGATTCATTTTCCAACGATATTATTCCATGTACCTACCTATAAAAGTATAACGTTGAAATATCATGGAGTCGGTGTTACGACCTTCTTGGCGTACCTTAATTAATTTCTAATGAACTTTGCATTTCGCGACTTCGCTTAATTAAAAAGGCGATTAGTCTTCATACTAGAGACTTCTGGGAAATTTGATTTAGAAATTATTTCTATTTGAATTTTGAACCGTGGTATTAGGACAGAATAATATTTTATCCTTGGAAAACAAAGACTTCCCATGGACCTTTTAAAATACCTACACAAATTACCTACTTATAAAATACCTTTGAAAAGTGCTTTTCACATTAAAAGAATTTAATGTGAAAGCATTTAATTTAATTTAATTAACCGACTTCCAAAAAGGAGGTGGTTCAATTCGGCCCGTTTTTTTTAAAATGTATGTATCTACCCTACATCGATTTTTTTGAGGTTTCTGGACCGATTAGCAAATATATTTTTTTTACTTTTCACATTCACGTGCTACGCCAATTCACAATAATTGGCGAAGCACGCGGCGTTGCGCACGAGCACGCGACGATATTCGTACGAGACCACATATCGCCTATGCTTGTATATTCACGTGTGATACCACGACCACCAACGCGGGCCCCGTCGCTGGTGTCGCTACGTTTCTCGCAACGCTCTTTTCATAAACGGAGAATCGCGTGACGCACCGCGCGACGCGACTCACCACACGACGCGCATCGCGCCGCGTGTATAGAAAAGAGCCCTAAAAACAACAATTCCAAGATCTCATCTCATTATAGTAGGTACTAGCTGACGCCCGCGACTTCTTTTTAAAAACCCCCGTGGGAATCCTTTTATTATCTGAGATAAAAAGTAGCCTATGTCACTCCCCAAGTCTTTAACAATACCCATGTGAAAAATCACGTTAATCCATTTCTCCGTTGCGACGTGATTGAAGGACAAACCAACAAACCAACAAGCAAACACACTTTCACATTTATAATATTGGTAGTGATGTCGCAAATAACGCAGTTTTCATTCTAGACGTTTCATTCTATATCATATTATTTATTTCACTTAATTCCAGGCAAAAAAATAACTTTACACGAGCAAACGTAGAGAACACGTTTTCGGCTGTAAAAGGAACTCGTTATAATGAAAATGGCTTATATTTATATCTCTAGCGAAAAACAAAGATGTTTAAACGTTATATTTGAGATAGATAGGCCAAAAAACAATATGTCTGAGGCAAGAACCAAGTTAATCTTTAACTATCATCATCATCATCTCAACTCATCACCAGTCAACTACTGAGTACGAGTTTCCTTTCATAATGAGAAGTTTAAGGCCAGGGTCCACCTCGTTGGACGAGTGCGGATTGGTAGACTTCTATTCCTTTGAGAACATCATGGAGAACTCTCATGTAGGTTTCTTCAAGACGTTTTCCTTCAATATTAAGTCTGGGGGCAAGAAGTTCGCGGGTGATGGCCACTGCTGAGCAGCGAGGCGCGGGGCGATTCGAGAGCGGAGAGGCCGCTGGGCACGAAAAAGCATAATAGAAATACAACACTTTAATATACTCGTGCAAGCAGCGTAAAGGTATGATTCCGAGCCACGCTGCACGCAGCAGCGCTGCCGCAACTGTGCTGTCACCAGCTGTCACAGCCCTGCCAGCCGAGCCATGTCGCAGCCGCACATTGCTGCCTAGCTCGGAATGTAATGTCATATAAGCTTATATAGATTGTATGGGGACCAGTAGTGCCGCGACAGGACTGTGACAGCTGGTGACAGCACTGTTGCGACAGCGCTGCTGCGTGCAGCGTGGTTCGGAATCATAGGCTTAAAAAATCCCTTCGCCGTCGCCCCGCCGGCCGCGCCGCACCCCGCAGCCGCCATCGCTCGAACCGGCCGCCACAACTTTCGTGCCCGCAGACTCTGAGTCAAGAGATTTTTACTAAAATTGCTTAAAATGCAATAACTCCGAAAAGTAAGAGTTACGTACCCGGGATCAAATTATGGATATCCGAATTGGAGGCCCAAATCCGAACCACTAATTAGGCTATCACTGCAAGAATTTTTCGTGAGAGCGAAAACTTACTCGTGAATACAGAAAAATAACCGGCCAAGTACGAGTCAGACTCGCCCACTGAGGGTTCCGTATTACAATCGTATTTTATCGACATTTTGTACGATAAATCAAAAACTATTATAAAAATAAATAAAAATCTGTTTTGAAATGTACAGGTAAAAGCCCTTTCATATGATACCCCATTTGATATAGCAATCTTACTTTGAATGTCGAAAATAGCAATATTTGTTCGAAACACATTTTAATTTTTTTCTTGTGATGTGACCACAAATTCACGGTTTTCAGATTTTTCCACTAATGTCTGATATAAGCCCTACCTACCTGCCAAATTTCATGATTCTAGGTCAACGGGAAGGACCCTGTAGGTTTCTTGACAGGCAGACAGACAACAAAGTGGTCCTATAAGGGTTCCGTTTTTCCTTTTGAGGTACGGAAAACTAAAAATGCAGTTTTAGTTACTTTAACGCTCTATCCTTTTAAAGTAGGTTTAAATCTCTTCGGTAGAATCGTTATTATAGCAATAATATCTAAGGTTGTACCTACTCGTTATTATAATGAAAAAGACGCTTAACAATATCGTTATATGAATTTCCAAGTGTTGTTTGTTAGAGGTCTTTTAAAAAAGCTTTAGAATTTCGTACCAATGCTTTTTACATACTTAGGTAAGTAGTTACATTTTTTAATAGAAGCCGATGTTACTATGCGGAAATCCATGATAATATACAAAGAACTAATAGCTTAAATTAGAAACTATAGTTTTGGAACTAGTTACAACATCATTTAAAACTTCCGCGGGTATTTGATTAAAAATTAAAAGTCAATATGAGTTTTGAATACAGAATTTGGTGTTTCACGAACATGTTTAAACTACCTAAACTACTAAAACATGTTCTAAATTTTCAATTATGTTCAATTCAACAACGGTGGCATAGAGAACAATGATACTGAAGATGCAAACATAACATATTAAAATCTGAACTGTTAAAACTGTGTCTTAAAATGCTTTTACATAAAATATATAACTACGTAGCCTAGTCAAATCCGACCAATTATATGAGCTTAAATGCATATTAAAATCATGAAATCTATTGTTCTCATATTTAATTTTACTTACTGAGATATGATTTAAATCAGACAGAAGCAAGCGCACTGCAGATTCCCGATTAAGTATACCTAATAATTTAATATATAATTACCGAAAGAGTTGTATTGGAGGAGGAGTTGCTACAAACTATAGTAAAGATACGAAATTATTCTAAATATAATTTGTACGGTTAAAACCTGTATTCTTATTAAAGAGTTAAACTGAAGAAATAAATAAACACATTAGAAAAATACGGAAAAAAGAACTGATCGAACATTTACAAAAACAAAAAAACTAAATGAATATGTTAATGTGACCTCTTCCCTACAAACTAGTATTGTCAACCGTATAAGTTTTCTACTGTCCTACAATTTTTTTTACTACCTACCTACATAATTATGTATTTTTAACATTAATGTTAGATATTAAGTAAAAGATTGTGACACTTAAATACCTACCATTGTGATTAATGTAAACAGTTGTAATTCTCGATATTTAAGTGAACTATTGTGTTCTTTATTGAGAAAATAAATGTCTTTAAACCGAAATTTAAATAAGTACACATACGAGTAATAATGAGCTAGTGTGGGACGCCCTCCAGCACGATGGACCGACGATATAAAGAGGCTGGTGGGAAGTGGCTGGATGAAGGCTGAGGACCGGGTGTGGTGGCGCTCTTTAGTGAAGGCATATGTCCAACAGTGGAAGTCCACAAGCTGGTGATGATGATGATGATGATGAATAATGAGCTTAGTGGGCGATAAAAAAAGCCATGCTTGGACTTTTCTCTCATCATCATCAACATCGTATGCCATTGCATAGCAGTTCTTCTTCTTCTCAATCGTTCACTAATGACAGTGTGGTCGTGGCTATGAATGCTTCACTGCTGCTCGTGCGATCTCCCTAAAGCGACCTCTGTTGGTGGCATTATGTGCATACACGAAGACAGGCAGTATAGCAGTTATTGCACTGAAAATTAGATTTAGAAATTAATCACTACCCCTATTATAAATGCGAATGTGTGTTTGTTTGTTGGTTTATTGGTTTGTTAGTTTTTCGTTCAATCACGTCGCAACGGGGCAACGGATCAGCATGATTTTTTCCATGGGTATAGATAAAGACCTGGAGAGTGTCATAGGCTACTTTTTATCCCGGAAAATCCCCACGGAGTTCCTACGGGATTTTAAAAAACCTTAATTCACGCGTACGAAGTCGCGGGCATCAGCTAGGTGTTTGACTATACCCATGGAAAAAATCACGTTGTATCAGTCGATACTTTGCTCCGTTGCGATTTGATTGAAAGACAAACCAACAAACCTACAAACACACTTTCGCATTTAAAATATGTATTATGGGTAGTGATATTTGGACGGATATTAGTAGAGGTTAAATTGTCTTGTAGGGTCTGAACTAATTAAGTAATTTAGCAGATTTCAGCTAGCCTTTATTATCACATTTTTTTAAAAAGAAAATCTTGTTTTAAATCTATAAAATCTGTTTTCCCCGATAAGGTTGGAGTCAAGCAATTTATAATATTATTATCTCTACAATAGACGCATTCTTGGGTTTACCTTTGTTAAAATACCGGGTGAAATCACCAAAATATTATATCCATGAATTGAAAATTACTATACAGGATTTTAGCTCTTATTTTAACGTAATAGGGAGGATAATTCTGTGTGTCATTTAGTATTCCAAGTGACCCTCGACGACAAAGGCGATAGAGGCCTTTGTGAAGAGGCACTGTCCTTTGAGCTTTGAGCGAAGGTGGTCACTTTTCTAGGATATTAATATTGCCTTGTATATATATATTAATATTTGGGGTGTAAGTGGCCCGAATTCCATCCTAGTGGCCAAAGTCAACCTCACCTGCCCGTGGTGCACCCTGCCAATCAGCTAACGAGGCTCTGACGCTCCCAGTCCCATTCATGGGTCGCTGTATTAATACCGCACAGCGTAATCACTATGGTATGTCTGCTTCGTGGTAGGATTCTATCCCGAATCCGCCTGGCTAGCGACCACACTCCAGTCGTAACCAGCCGCAAAGCACCCTGTGCGTTCCGGCTGCGAGCTGGAGAGCCAGTTCCCCCTCCCATCCCCCCGAATAGTGTAATTCCTGTGGCCATTGGGTCCGTCGTGGAGAATTAGGCCCTCTCGTATCCGTAGGCGTGATATATTGGCGCGGGGTCCAGGGAGACCCGATGAAACGGTTGTCCGCTGGCCGCCCGTTGGTCCGTAGGGGGCCCGAACCTAGGATTCCCGACCTAGGAGGCTGCCCCACCGCCGACGAAAAAAGCCCGGTGCATGACCGGAGTGCCGGAGTGGGAGACCGGAGTGGAACCCGCCGGTCATTCAACGGATCGGATTGGGGGCCCTTCCGTCCCCCGTGCCAGTAACTCACTCTACCTGCGTGATCGGGAGCGGCTGACTCCACATCTTTGACCTGGAGACCACCGTTGTTACAACATTCGTCAACCCGGTCCCCTCTTCGATCAACCCCTAATATACACACATGATGCCAAAAATTAACAGAAAGAATCGTTATACAGCGGCGCCTCGTTCCACATTCCGTGTGAACTTTTGCAACATTAGAGGGTTGCACTCCAACCTAAACGCCGTTCATCATCACCTTGAAACGGCGAAGCCAGCTATACTATTCCTAACTGAAACTCAAATCTCACCCCCCGACGATACTTCGTATCTAAACTACCCCGGCTACAAACTGGAACATGTCTTCTCGCCACGCGCTGGCGTGTGTGTGTATATTAGAGGGGATATTTGCGGTCAACGCCTGTACACCCTAGAGGTTGGGGGCCTATCTCTACTTTGGTTGCGCGTGGACTTCGGGGGTCAAACCCGAGTCTATGCGTGCCTGTACAGATCCCATAGCGGAAACGCTTAGACGGACCGACTCTTCGACCACGTCCAAAGATCAGTGGACTATATACAGGAGCATATTCCTTCCGCCGAGGTGGTGATCCTAGGGGACTTCAATGCCCACCATGTGGAATGGCTAGGATCACGTACCACTGATCACGCCGGGAGGTGCGCCCATAATTTTGTCCTGGCATACGACTTCAACCAACTGGTTACGCTACCTACTAGGATCCCCGATATCGCTGATCATACCCCCTCTATTCTCGATCTTTTTCTCACCACTCACCCTACCGGCTACCAAGTTAATGTCGATGCTCCGCTAGGGACGTCTGATCACTGCTTGGTACAGACCACCGTGCAACTTCCATCATCCGTTTGCACACGTGCTACCGGTAGCCGTAGAGTTTGGCATTACAAATCAGCTGACTGGGATGGTCTCCGCGAATTCTACGCCTCATATCCATGGGGGCAGCTTTGTTTTTCCGTAAATGACCCCAACATCTGTGCTGTGGCCGTTGCTGACGCTATACTCCAAGGTATGGATTGCTTCATCCCCAACTCTTTAATACCCACCGGTGAGCGAGCACAGAAATGGTTTAACGGGACCTGTAAGAGGGCTGCAAACCTTAAGCAATCCTCTTACCGATCCTGGTTATCAGCACAACGCAACAATGAACTAAATACCGCCATCCTGAAAAAACAATTTAATGCTGCCTCTAGATCCTACAAAAATGCCATTGCCAGGGCAAAATTCAAGCATGTCGACAGAATTGGACAGAGACTAGTCGCAATGCCATCTGGTTCCCGCGCGTTCTGGTCGCTGGCAAAAGCCATTCAAGGCAACTTCTGTCGTTCCTCGTTTCCACCTTTGCGCAAACCGGATGATACACTGGCCCACACCGCCAAAGAGAAAGCCGAAATTCTAGGCACACTATTTGCTGCCAATTCAACGCTTGATGACGGGGGGAGAACACCGCCTACCATCCCGCGGTGTCAAAGCTCGCTGCGTGACATACGCTTTACCCAAACAGCTGTGCGTAAGGCACTCCTCTCTCTCGACGTCAATAAAGCGAGTGGGCCGGACGGTATTCCTGCGGTTGTGCTCAAAATATGTGCTCCTGAGCTGACACCCGTCCTGACTCGTCTGTTCCGTCTGTCTTACTCCTCCGGCACAGTTCCATCTTCGTGGAAGACTGCCTTAGTTCACCCTATTCCGAAGAAAGGCAATCATTCGGACCCCTCAAATTATCGACCTATCGCGATTACCTCCCTCCTGTCCAAAGTCATGGAGCAAATCATAAACGCCCAGCTGCTGGGATATCTTGAGGAGCACCAGCTGATCAGTGATCGTCAATACGGTTTTCGCCACGGCCGATCAGCTGGTGATCTTCTTATTTATCTCACGCACCGCTGGGCGGAAGCCATTGACAGCAAGGGAGAGGCTCTGGCGGTCAGTCTTGATATTGCAAAAGCCTTTGATAGGGTTTGGCATGAGGCACTTCTATCGAAACTACCATCTTACGGACTACCAGTGAAGCTGTGTAATTGGGTCGCCAGTTTCCTTGACGGTCGCAGCATCAAGGTCGCTGTCGACGGTTTTTGCTCGGAACTCAAACCCATCAATGCTGGCGTCCCTCAGGGCTCGGTGCTATCGCCCACACTGTTCATCCTGCATATCAATGACATGTTGCATCACAACAACATCCATTGCTATGCGGATGACAGTACGGGTGATGCCCTGTACAAAGGACATACACAGCTTTCTCGCGCAGTGCTGGAGGAGTGTAGAGCCAAACTTGTGTCTGACATAGAAACCTGCCTAGGTAAAGTGTCAGAATGGGGCGCACAAAACCTAGTGCAATTTAACCCAACTAAAACACAGGTTTGCGCGTTTTCCGCCAAGAAGTCCCCTTTTACACTGCCTCTTCTCTTTCAGAGCACTCCCCTCACACCTTCCAACAGCATTGGGATCCTTGGAGTCCACATTTCGAGCGAGGTTCAATTCCGCGATCATTTGGAAAGCAAGGCCAAATTAGCCTCCAAAAAGCTTGGGGTGCTCAACAGAGCAAAGCGGTACTTCGCGCCCGAGCATAGGCTCATACTCTATAAGGCGCAAGTCCGCCCTCACATGGAGTACTGCTCCCACCTTTGGGCTGGAGCACCCCAGTACCAACTCCTTCCATTTGATCGGATCCAAAGGCGGGCTGTTCGACTTGTGGACGATCCCAAACTAACCGGCTCGTTGGAAAGCCTGGAGCACCGCAGAGACGTTAGCTCTCTATGCGTGTTCTATCGCCTGTATAATGGGGAGTGCTCTGAAGAGCTTTTTGACCTCATTCCACCCTCTTTTTTCTACAACCGCACCGCGCGCCACCGTAAGGAATTTCACCCTCACCATCTGGGTGTCTGGTGCACTTCGACCGTCCGCTGCGCCAGATCCTTCTTTCCACGCACGTGCAAACTGTGGAACCAACTCCCATCGGCGGTGTTCCCACTAGATTATAACATGGGGTTATTCAAGGGGCGGACCAACAAATTCCTAAAAGGCCGGCAACGCATCGGCGGCTCCTCTGGTGCTGCAAATGTTCATGGGCGGCGGTAATCACTTAACATCAGGTGACCCGCCTGCTCGCTTGCTCGCTATATCTATTAAAAAAAAAAAAAAAAAAAAAAATTGCCACAAATTAGTTAACCTAAACGTATAATATAAGTAAGCAAAAATACAAAAACCGGCCAAGTGCGAATCAGACTCGCGCATTGAGAGTTCCGTACAACAATCGTATTTTATCGACATTTTGCACGATAATTCAAAAACTACTTACTCGATCTCGTTCAAACCAATTTTCGATGGAAGTTTGCATTTATCATTTTATCATTCTCTTATTTTAGAAGTTACGGGGGGGGGGGCACATTTTACCATTTTGGAAGTGTCTCTCGCGCATGTCATTTTTGAAAACCTATCCATGGTATGGGTTTGATGAAAAAAAAAAATTTAAGCCATTTGGCTACGGAACCCTAAAAAATGGTGAGCCCTTGATGACGAAACTACTATCTACTCAACCAAAATTAAATATCAAAGAGTAGGTACCTATTATCACAAAAATAGATATTATAACACCTATTTTGTTAGGTATTTTGTAATTTTGTCCTTTCAAAACAATGATATTTTATTCAACGTCTTTTATTATGAGATGGCTGCAACTAAAAACCACGCGAAAATGGCGTCGTGAATAAACGGTTTGTTTAATAGCGTAGAGTGTCAGCCTAGTTAAATTATTACGTAATTCAAACCTGGTTAGTTTCAAGTTTATTGTGGAATCTCTTTTGTTTGGTATTTAATCACTAGCTGATATCCGCGACTTCGTGCGCGTGGAGTTAGGTTTTTTAAACGTCACGTAGGAACTCATTGATTTCACGGGATAAAAAGTAGCCTATGTCACTCTCCAGGTCTTTGACTATACCCATGCAAAAAATCACGTCAATCCGTTGCTCCGTTGCGACGTGATTGAAGGACAAACCAACAAACCAATAAACGAACAAACAAACACACTTTCGTTTTTAAAATTTTCTAACTGTTCTTATTAGGCATGCTTTAAAATATTTGTATTAGAGAATTTTAAAAATCGGTGTTTAAATAATATGGATTAATAAATTAATACGAGTGTTTAACCTCATAAAAACGACACGTTTTTACAGAAATCTGGAAAACCACAGACGTTGGTTTCTAGAATGGGCCTACACATTGAGTTTGATTGGTGATTCAGATGGGATTATGGGAACCAAACTATAAGTCCACGACAGGTTGAGATGGCAATTGGGGTATGAGGTAGGGGTGATGCCCCGCACACCCGCACGTCACCCGCGTTCGCCCGCACCGGGTAAGCGCGGGGGCTGTGCGTGTGCGGGTGGCGTTCTCTCCCCGATTGCCATCTGACCTGTCGCGGAGTATACGTTTGCTTTTCACATATTGTTCCAGGACCGCAGGAGGCTCGGGCCGTAAACCCGAGGAGGAAGGCAGGGGCATCCTGTAGGGAAGCCCTGTGAGGTATCTGTACCGCTGAGACGGCATAGTAGTATGCAAACTGCGTTCCTGTGCCGCCTCATCATGGCGCTGACGGGTCCGCTGGGTTTTGGTGGGTATTCTGGGTTACAGTGAGTCCCACATACCTCCCCGGAAGAAAAGTGGTTCAGCTGCGTTTCTTCCGGGGAGGATGCGTAAAAGCATTTCCCAGCGAAAAAAAAAAAAAAAAAAAAAAAAGGACCGCAGGAGGCACCAGAGGGCGAGCTAGGTCACCCATGCGATGGACTGACCGAACTAAGTCTGCCGATGGTGAGGGAGAAGTGGCGAATGCTTTTCGAATGTTGTGCTTCTTGGTGACCACGCCCACTTTGCCAAGAGTTTTACGACTAAGAAGTGCTTCATATTTATAAAATACTAGCTTATGCTCGCGACTTCGTCCGCGTGGACTACACAAATTTCAAACCCCTATTTGACCCGCTTAGGGAATAAATTTTCAAAAATCTTTTCTTAGCGGATGCCTACGTCATAACAGCTATCTGCATGCCAAATTTCAGCTCGATCCGTCCAGTAGTTTGAGCTGTGCGATGATAGATCAGTCAGTCAGTCAGTCAGTCAGTCAGTCAGTCACCTTTCCCTTTTATATATTTAGATTTGCTGCTAGGTACTTATACCGTACTAATAAATTTTATTAAAGTCCGAATAAACAACATAATCGCCTATGCTTAAGTATATTAATAAATAATAACAGGTAAGTTAGAAAACTATTTATAAGCGAAAATAAAAATCCACGTGAACGGATTTCTGTAATTTATTCCATGTAATACCATTTATTTGATCTGTTCAGATTTATGAGGGCGATTTTTACATGCGATTACCATTATAGCATGCATTACGTTCAGTACTGCAAATCATTTACATGCACAAGACCTCCCTGGCGCAGTGGTCTTATTGGAATGTCCCGGGTTCGATTCCCAGCAGAGGCAATTTCGAAATTCATCCTACTGATATTATAAATGTGAACGAACTGGATGAACGGATTTGGATGAAATTTGGAATGGAGATAGATTATACCCTGGATTAACACATAGGCTACTTCTTATCCCGGAAAATCAAAGTTTTCCCACGGGAATTTTAAAAACCTAATTCCACGCGGACGAACTCGCGGGCATCAGCTATTAATTTCTAAATTGTCTCTGGTTTGGTAAGGTATCGTTCATAAAAAGCTCAGAGACACTCAGCGGGCCATGGAGAGAAGTATGCTTGGAGTTCTGTACGTGACCAAATCAGAAATGAGGAGATCCACAAGAGAACCAGAGTAGCCAACATAGCTCAACGGGTTGCGATGCTGAATTTGTAATTGGCATGACACATAGTTCGGATAACCGATAAACGTTGGGGTCCCAATGCGCTAGAATGGGGACCTCGCATTGGAAGACCCCTACTTAGTGACAGACGACATTAAACGAGTAGCAGGATGCCGCTGGATTAGGGCGGAGCAAGATCTTGGCATGTAAAAGTCCCTACATAATAATATGTTAGCCCCTAGTTATGTCATATATCATCAATCGATAGACGTCCATTGTTCGACATAGGTCTCTTGTAGGGACTTCCACACGCCACGATCTTGCGCTGCCAGAATCCAGCGGCTCCCTGTGGACGTCGAATGGTTGATAATAATGATGATTGTAATACGTTATCGGCAGTCGGATCGCGTATCACAAGCTCGAATGGCGGCGGCTGTTCGTTTAAATGATTCACCATGAATCAGTATTCAGTATTCAGCAGCTCAGTAGCTGGATAAATGTATGCCGTTACTGAAACATTGTATAATGGGAAACTACGTAGCGTTTAATTTTTAAATCGTAATTTAAATGACGAGCTACGACTGATTACAGAAACGTTTCATTATCATTGACTTATATGACGGCAGTGCCGTCTTTTAGTTGTAACACTTTGCTCATCGATCGATTACGTCATCCTCCCTACCGTCGTTGTGAGCCTATAAAATCAAACGCGCTATGCGTAGCGGGGCATTATAGGTGTGGCTCTTGCCGAGGGCACTTCTCGGTGGACACGGGGTGTCGTACTGTAGGTTTTAGACTTGTTGTTAATTATGCACCAATGCAACCTCAGTGACGTCTGGATTTCATATGAGTCGTTCATTAATTTATTCGGTGTTTATAGCTGATTTATTCGGTTTCTAAACCGTGAAAAATTTTGTTCGTTTGGCCATATCTTGTCATTTATATCGATGTTCATTATACATTTAATTTAATCTTTTGCAGGGTTCAGCAAAGTGAAAATAATTTTCAGATATTCCACTCAAGCGAAGCCATAGGAAAACGAAGGTCGAGTAGGTAAAGCTATGAAGGGACGGTGGAGAGAGCGAGTCTCATGGTATAAAGTTATGTGCAGCAAGGGGCGCGGTATATTGTGGCTAATTCCTTTGTACACAATCTCTAAACTAAACTAAAATATCACGTCTAAATCTATTGCTATCCCTTTCATAATGTTGCTTGCGGAAAAGGAAAGCACTAGATTTAGACCTGTTAATTTAGTTTAGTTTAGAGATTGTGTACTAGAGAATCGGCCCTATTATCTAAACATGTTTACAAAAGGAAAAGTTGACTGACTGACTGACTGATCTGCCAATGCACAGATCAAGCTACTGAATGGATCGGGCTGAAATTTGGCATGCAGGTACTTGTTATGACGTAAACGTCCACTAAGGAAGGATTTTTGAAAATTCAATCCCTAAGAGGGTTTGAAAGTTTTGTAGTCCACGCGGACAAAGTCGCGTGCATAATAATCTGACTGCATTATGAACAAACACATCGAAGACCCCCTTTAGACTCTTTAGAGCCTCGTTTCAAAAATAAGCCCACAAAGTAAAAATGAAAACTTATTAATATATGCAAGCGCGACAAAGATATTTCTGCAAGTAGAAACATCGTCACTGACATTACATAAAGGAGATATTATGAAATATGCAGCCTCTAACAAGTAGAGAGAGAGCCAGCGCGTGCCAGGCCTTCGTTATTTTATAAAATAAAATCTAAAAGTTTATCTGCGTATTGCCCCAACACTGCACACTGGGAGGAACGTTTGTTTGCATCGTGGTGGTTTTGGTAATAAACGTGTAAAAAATCTTACGTAAAAGCATAAAGTAAATTTTTTTATATTTCTTTCAGAATAGTATTAGAAATCACGTCATACATTTGCAGACACTTAGTATCATGGCAACCCCCTGCCAAGCACCCTTAAAGTTTAAAAGTTTAAAGGCACTAAGTGTCTGGCAATGGATGACGTGATTTCTAATACAATCCATACTAATATTATAAATGCGAAAGTGTGTCTGTCTGTTAGCTTTTCACGGCTCAACCGTTCAACCGATTTTGACGAAATTTGGTACAGAGGTAGCTTGCAATCCGGGGAAGGACATAGGCTACTTTTTACCCCGGAAAATTTAAGAGTTCCCACAGGAGTTTTAAAAACCTAAATCCACGCGTGCGAAGTCGCGGGCATCAGCTAGTATAAGATAATTAGGCTTTATATTTTGACGTAACATTTTAACACCTTTATTACCTGTTATCTCCCAAAGCCACCATGATCCAAACAAACATTCCTCCTAGTGTTGGAGACAATACGCAGAGAAACTTTCAGCTTTTATAAAATAACGAAGGTCTCGCACGCGATGTCTCTTAGTCCAAGCTTGGAGGCGGGCGGTAAGATCCTCCGTTGCTTCCCTGAGTGTCTTGTATCTTGTATAGCTTGTAGTAGCTAATTAACAAGATATTACAGGGAAATATGGCGTCGTAACATTTTAATACCCTTTTCCACTTCATCATCTTATGCTGTGGTTGTAAAAATGTCATAATTCTTTTTAATTAAGAGTGCTCTTAGTAATTTTTGAAAAAACATTCTACTTGATTCCGTTCTTTTTTTCGGACGAAATTAACGTTTCTGTTTCCATAACGTTCTTTTAGATAAAATAGACGTAGGTACCCAGAAAGAAGAAGAAGACTAAAACGTTCATGGTGCCATAGTCCACCACGATGGCCAAGTGTGGATTGCCAAACTTCACACACCTTTGAAAACATTATGGAGAACTATCATGCATGCTGGTTTCTTCTGTTTAATTCTCTCTTCTTTTGTGGCAGTGCAGTTCCTGAAGTCGTGAAGTCTGTATCACATCGACAGTCCCCTTTCCATCGTGATACCGCCACTTTTACCTTCCTTGGCACCTACCACCTTGGCAACACTTTGGGCCGTAGGTATAGCAACACTTTCCTGATTAGAAGTAGACTAGCTTCCTCATAGTGTACGATGTGTTTCCATAGATATGCTACGTTTGGGCATCGTTCAGGATGCTTCGAGATGTCTTCTTGTCCAAAATTTCTCAGTGCCAGTGATGACATATGAATCAGAGACATGCTCGCTAACTATGGGCCTCATGAGAAAGCTCAAAGTCACTCAACGGACGATGGAGAGAGCTATGCTTGGAGTGTCTTAATCAAACTAGAAATGAGATTTGTAGTAGAACCAGAGCAACCGACACAGCTCAGCGGATTGCGAAGCTGAAACGGCAATGGTCAGGTTACATACTTCGAATAACCGAATAACCGATAGTCGTTGGGGTTCCAAGGTACCTACTAGAATGCCATCTTCGCATCGGAAAGCGCAGCGTTGGAAACCCCCCACTAGATGGACAGATGCCATCAAACAAGTCACAGAGAGCTGGATTCAGACGGTGCAAAATCGTGGCGTGTGGAAGACGCAATAAGATACCTATGTCCAGCAGGATAATGATGAAATAGTGATGATGAAACTGTGACATAAATCGAAATCCAAAGATATATTCGAGTAAAATTTAATTCCATCCGCAAATAATTCGACTGGAAGCCTCTGTATGCTCAGTCGATTTCTATTCACGCCTTTCTGGTTGAATTTATTTCACGTCTGTATATTGGGGGAAAAATGTGAGGAAAAATATGCCCACAACGGGAAGGAAATTTGTGATGGATTTAACCGACTTGGGACCGTATGCACACATTAGAGGATTAATCTATACTATACTAGCTGATGCCCGGAGGATTGCCTCCTACAAATAAACTTACAAACTTTACCTCTTTAAAATCAGTAGGTACCCTTATTATAAATGTGAAAGTGTGTTTGTTTGTTGGTTTATTGGTTTGTCCTTCAATCACGTCTCAACGGAGCAACGGATCAACGTGATTTTTTGCATGGGTATTTAAAGGCCTGGAGAGTGACATAGGCTATTTTTTATCCCGGAAAATCAAAGAGTTTCCACGGAAATTTTTAAAACCTAAATCCACGCGAACGAAGTCGTGGGCATCAGCTAGTGATAAATAAATCTACTCGTTCATGTTGGCATAAATATTCATTATCATATATCCTTTTCTTGAGCCTAAGCGTCTAAACACTTAATCCGCATCCGAAAGCGGATTTATTTCGGAAAACATCCGAAGCCCATCATATTGGGAAATATTTCTCAAACACAATTTCCTGTGTAGATAAGGAGTGGATGGCAGTAATAATTATTAACGGCCAAAATGAATACACCACATAGTATATTAATCTTACTTTGAAAATTGAAAATACTAATTATTTGTTCATGGACACATTTTAATTTTTTTTTTGTGGACAAATTCACACAAATTCACGGTTTTCGGATTTTTTCTCTTACGTGTGCTATAAGATCTAACTACATGCGAAATTTCATGATTCTAGGTCAACGGGAAGTAAGTACCCTATAGGTTTATCGATAGACACGACAGACAGACTGATAACGGAATGATCCTGTAAGGGTTCCTTTTATTCTTTTGAAGTACGGAACCATAAAGATTGATTGATCGACAACCAAAAACTAAAGCTCCGATTGAGGCAAGTCTTTAAAACAGTGCCAACCTCAAGGACAAGCTACAAATTAGGATCTAATACCAAAGTCACCGCCAACTCCCTAACTATTATTTGTATTTGTATTTGTATTTATTTATTTATTAAAGAAGAATATTTGCAGGTTACAACAAGTTTAGTGCATTCATAAACTTTAAATAAGTTTTTCCGTACACCAGTGCCGTCGACAGTCGATAGGTACCTACACGTAACATTAATTTATTGTTATACTTAATACTTAACAGCTAACTAACAATTACTTAATATAAACTAACAACATTAAGCTAAATGTGGGTTATTTTAAACTTACTATACATTAAAAAATTATTTTAAACTTAATATACATAATAGGTGAAAAACACAATTATTTATATAATGTAGGTAGGTAAGAAAACGTTCATTATTTTTATTCGTTATTATTAGGTACGGGAAAGCGTTTTTTTTAAAGAGATCTAACGTTTAAAGATAAAATGCTAATTTATTCATTGGCATGAAAGAGTCGTAAGCCTACTGGAGATTCGATTTAATCTTTCAATTCGTAAAAATTACTTTTGATGTTGAATTGGAGATCCATGGGCTTTTATGTATTACTAGATGATGCCCGCGACTTCGTCCGCGTGGATTTAGGTTTTTAAAAATCCTGTGGGAACTCTTTAATTTTCCGGGATAAAAAGTAGCCTATGTCCTTCCCCGGGATGCAAGCTATCTCTGTACCAAATTTCGTCAAAATCAGTTAAACGGTTGAGCCGTGAAAAGCTAGCAGACAGACAGACACACTTTCGCATTTATAATATTAGTATGGATGTGTACCCGTGGACGATTTTGCAATCAAAAGTCAAAAGTCAAATGATTTATTCAAAATAGGTAATAAGTTACTCTTTTCGATAGTCAGTTGTTGGATTTGTGAGATAATAATATAGTGGTGATAATTATTACGCAAACTTAAAACTAAAGCTACGAGGGTTCCAAACGCGCCCAGGTCTGAGAAGAGCCCACAACAAACTCAGCCGGGTATTCTTTTTATTATCACAATCTATGGTTTAACATTTTACTCGGTTTTACCTGCTGCTTTGTTCATAGATATTTAGGTTTTTTAAGAAAGTGGATTCTCTACCTAAATCCTTTTCAGTGGAATAAAGGAGATTGCTAATACATTATTTGCCCCAGAAAAAAAAGTTTATGCGTCACGATGAAACTTTTACCTTTGGGTTTGGCTTTTAATTAATTATATATCACTTTCTTCGGTGAAGGAAAACATCGTGATCGTGTGGAAACTGCATTCCTGAGAGTAGTCTATGATGTTCTCAAAGGTGTGTGAAGTCTAACAATTCGCACTTGGCCAGCGTGGTAGACTATGACCAAACCCTTCTCACTTTGAGAGGAGACCCGTACTCTGTAGTGGTCCGATCATGGATTGCTCATTATGACTGTTTATATAGTGCAAATGTTTTGCAAGGAAGTTGCTAAAGATAGCTTCTGCAAGTTTGATTGCCAGTGGAGAAGTGGTCTTAGATATACTGCTGAAATTATAATTCCAAAGAGTAACATCAAAAAGAGTGTGTTTATTTAACGTTAAAATAACTCGTGCTGGTACATAAAATGTGTATTTCAAAATCTAATAAATTACTGCAGTCTAAATAATCAAATATTGCTACACTTTCTTGAATTATTTTATGAAAGGCTCGAAAATAATATAGAATGCTATTATGGCCGGCTTACATTGATCCATTGACTGGATTCAATAATTCCATAAGCGCTGTTAACATTTTCCAGCAGTTGGAATGCTATTGGAATAATTCATCATCATCATCAACCGATAGATGTCCACGGCTGAAGATAGTCCACACGTCACGGTCTTGCGCCGCCTGAATCCAGCGGCTCCCTGCGACTCGTCTGATGTCGTCCGTCCACCTGGTGGGGGTCTTCCAACACTGCGTCTTCCGGTGCGAGGTCGCCATTCCAGCACCTTGGGACCCCAACGTCTATCGGTTTTACGAACTATGTGCCCTGCCCATTGCCACTTCAACTTCGCAACCCGTTGAGCCATGTCGGTTACTCCTTAATGGTAGTAAAATTACTACTATAACTCAAGTGGTAATGTTACAAACAAAATATAAATACAGAGTCCAAACAAACATCACATTGGTGGGTCATATAATAAAATAACAGGGTATGAAATCTAAAACAGCTGAACTTGCAAGATATTCTGAAAAATGTTATTTTCATGAAAATAATAAAATTGTTCCTGAAAGATAATTTTCTGAATTTTCCCAGATTTGCACAAATATGAATTAAATGAGTATCTTTGACCAAAGTTTTTATGGAAAAACATGTAAATGCCCGCAAAACTCATTACCATAAGCCTTCGATGTATGATTAGTCTACTATTTTCGAAAAACTAACTAAAATTTGAATTTTCGCGGCTGGATCTATCAAACCACTGTAAATCAAGCAACTTTAGGTCCGTTTTGCTTTGACGTTATTTTGTTTCGACTCTCGAATACTATCAAAATTAGTGAGAAGTAAGATCTCATACTTAAGGCACTGGAATAAAGTGAAAAGGCCATTTTAAATCCGCTGCGCAAACTTCCAGCAAAAATATAAAAGTACCTATTCCAGATCCATTAAACCAAATAGTGTTTTCTTATTTGGACAGCGGGCGATAATCATTGGAATTTGAATTTAAAAACATTTCGGAATTGAATCTTCGCCCCATTTGCCTTGACTCCGTCTTGCGCTGAATCTATTACCATTTTTATGAGAACCTGATGGCTTCCATTCCTCACTTATTTACTCTCGATGTTTATTTTACTGATTTGCTGAAATGAAGCTTTGATTTTCCTTTTTTAAGTGCCATCATCATCATAGAGAGAGAGCCTGTGAGGGCCAGACCTTCGTTATTTTATAAAAGCTGAAAGTTTTTTTGCGTATTGTCCCCAACACAGGTAGGAACGATTTTTTATATTTTCTCCAGAATAGTATTAGAAATCACGTCATGCTTTGCCAGACACTTACATCGGAATTCGTAGTCAAGATAGGGGCTTCTTTACAGGACGATTCTGATAACGTATTGACATTGTGTCATACACAACCGTAGGGAATGCATTGCATAAACATGTCATTTGAATTTTGAATCGTCCTCTAAAGATGCCTATGTCTTGACTATGAATTCCAGAGTTACTGTCGTGACAACCCCCTATCAGGCACCCTTAAACTTTACTAAATTGTGTGCGTCCGACCCGCATCTCACTGGTTTTTTCTATTGAAGGTAGGTAGGTATATTATACGCGTCGAATTGGGGAGTTCATTTTCTTGCAGTTTGTTTAAATTAGATCGCTGGTATTGGCAAAAACGTCAAAAAACGTACTTTTGTATCTTCAAAGCTTTAAAAACGTTTTTAATCAAGACACTTCCCGCTGATACCATCAAAACAATCGGACAAATTGACCAATCGGATCTGAGCTTTATCGCGTGGCCCTAATGCGATTTAATGCGGTGAACCAATCAAAGGGCTAAGCAAAAAGCACACAAAGACCATCCAGCTCTGAGGTGCTTTGATCCTGATTCGATTGCACGCCCCGATGAAGTTGATAGGGATAAATGATCCCTTTCAACCATTAAAAGCTTTTAGGTTATCGAAATGAAATTTAAAAGATTTATTCCTAAAAGTCTTTGATTGAACGGTCGCGTTTAGTCAAGTGGCAATTCGTTTAGTTCTTTTAGAAGGTTTGACCTTTTCAATGAATTTTAATCACAGAATAATTGTAATTATCTACACATCTACAGCCAGCTCTCCAAGCAGAAACGTGACAAAATTAAAATCAGTTTCATTGAATTTTTAACTTTTATTTAGGGCCATTTAGGTCCATTTTACTTTGACGTTATTCTGTTTCGACTTTCGAATTCTAGCAACGTTAGTGAGACGTAAAACCTTATACTAAGCGTACAGGACACCACGAACTTCAGAAATGAAGGAACAACAGGAGAGAGAAAAAGACCTGGCGAGTGACATTCTTTATTCTTGAGTTCGCACAAGATTTTGAAAACCTAAATCCACGCAGATAAGGTCGCGGGCATTAGCTAATAGGTACCTAATAAATCTCTCCATAATATCGTCACAGCATCCTCTGAAATCAAACGGAAAAATCATTGAAACGTGTAGCGACCGGCGTTCGTTCATCCAATTGATACGTTCCGTGCTACATGCAGTCGGAAATCAATCAAACCTTTCGAGAACAATCTTGCATTCTATAGGTATACGGTTTTCTGGAAAATTCTTGAATTTCTTTATACATGCCTTAATTTATTTCTTTTGAGTAATCAAACCGACTTCAATGTGTTAAATACTACTACTGTTACTAGGGTTCCATACCTGAAGGGTACCAATAGGCCCCTATTATAGGCCTCCGCTGTCTGTCAGTCCGCTCGTCCGTCTGTCTGTCTGTCTGTCAGCGGGCTGTATCTCGTGAACTGTAATAGGTAGAGAGTTAAAATTTTCACAGAATGTGTATTTCTATTGCGATAACAACAAAATATAAGTGCTTGACAAATATTTCAAAATGGACGCCATCAGTACCCTTGTTATAAATGCGAAGGTGTGTTTGTCCTTCAATCACGTCGCAACCGAGCAATGGATTGACGTGATTTTTTGCATGGGTATAGTGAAAGACCTGGAGATTGACATAGGCTACATTTTATCCCGGAAAATCTATGATTTCCCACGGGATTTTTAAAACCTAAATCCACGCGAACGAAGTCGTGGGCATCAGCTAGTTAAAAATAAAAAAACAAAGTGTTATTTCTTGTACGACGCTACGGAACCCTTCATGTGCGAGTCCGACTCGGACTTGACCGATTTTCTACTAATAGTTGAACATGGAGCTGGCCAATAGATTTGATTCATTGAGACTCATTCCTTCGTCTCCATAAATCTCAGTTTAAAAACTGATATTTTAAAAATTGCATTAAGAATATCTTTAAAAGATAATAATATTTCATTAAATAATATCTTTAAAAGATTACTCTAAAATAAATTTCTTATTCTAAATCTATCTAGAAATGACTAAATGAGTTATTTTTTCAAGACACGTAAAGTTCTAGTAATGAATGTAAATCCAGTTCTTCCTAAACGACATCTCGAGACACCTGGCTAGACTGTTCAATTTGCATATATTTATTCAAGTCACCCGTCCTGAAGCTACTAACTGAAGATAATTTAGCCTTAGGCTTTGCTAGACATTACATTATAAACTGAATATCTAAACTCTAGGACTCTGTCAAAAGTTACAATCAAATTGATAATGGCTTTGCAAAATAATAGCGAATCCTTGATAATATTTTAGTCTATTGTAAATAAATCTAAGTATTGGACCCACACAGAATTCAACCTCAAGAGTACGATATACAAGGTTTTACATGAAAACAAAATCGTAAAATGTTGGCGGGGGACAGGGGAGAATGCTTTGTTGTGATTGGTGGACTCAAGAGTCACGGAATCAAGACAATGTGCGGAATGAGGGTACCGAACGGACGTGGGCCGACTTTTGTGCTAAGCAACTGCCTAAGCTTGGCGATCGGGGGTATTAGGCGTCTATATTACCCTTCGTGAGGTAAATGAGGAGATCCGTAGGAGATCCGTAGGAGAACTAGGGTAACCGACATAGCTCAACGGGTTGCGAAGCTGAAGTGGTAATGGGCAGGGCACATAGTTCGTACAACCAATAGACGTTGGGGTCCCAAGGTGCTGGAATGGCGACCTCGCACCGGAAGACGCAGTGTTAGAAGAACCCCCCACTAGGTGTATGGACGAAATCAGACGAGTCGCAGGGTGCCACTGGATCCAGCCGGCGCAAGACCGTGGCGTGTGGAAGTCCCTACAAGAGACCTATGTCCAGCAGTGGACGTCTATTGGTTGGTGATGATGATGATGATTACCCTTCGTGTGCGAGTCCGACTCGCCCTTGACCGGTTTTTTGTTGTTTAAAACTTAATATTCAGTGTCATATTCATTTTAATAGCTTTATAGGGGTTGATTTTCTTTTAAAATAACTGTTCTGTAAATAAAAGTTGTGCGATAACTTTTTATAATTTATACTAGAGCTTACTTTACGGCAACGTAATAATAATAATTATGATCGTATTTTACATACACGAAATTACTGTATTTCAGGTACCTAGTAGAGTGACTTTTTTCTTCCCTCTTCTGGCAATAATTCATTTTAAATGGAAAAAAGGATCCGGAACGTTTGAATAATACTAATTTATTCAGTCTCTTGCAAATAAATTTATTTTATGAGTTCCCTACACATAAAACGTGCGAATTTACTCTAGACATCATGCTCCAAACAGCTTGCTTGACACAATTACGGTTGAGTAACCGAGTTGCATCAGGTAGGGAAATGATTCTTGTTTTTCCCGCATCTGGCAATAATGTATAATACTTTAAATAAAGCTCGACACAATATTACAATATCGTATTTTACGCACACCGAGTTGCGAAGTCAGGGAGGAAAGTGGCTCTATTCTTCCCTCTTCTGGCAATAAGTCATTTTAAATGGAAAAAAGGATCCGGGACGTTGTAATAATACAAATTTATTCAGCGTCTCTTGAAAATGTATTATTTTCATGTTGTACAGGTAACTCGCCAACTTGCACTTCAGCTTGCTAGGTGCTCGACACAATATTACAATTGTATCATGGATGTATTTTACACACACCGAGTTACGAAGTCAGGTAGGAAAGTGGCTCTATTCTTCCCTCTTCTGGCAATAAGTCATTTTAAATGGAAAAAAGGATCCGGGACGTTGTAATAATACAAATTTATTCAGCGTCTCTTGCAAATGAATCTGATAAACGCTTTTCTGTGAATGAGACTGATGCTTATCCGGAATGCGAAAACAAAAGAAGTATTTCTCTCGTAATTTCGTTTTGCATTTTTTTTTGATTTGCGAGCTTTGCTCAGTTTTATTCTGTTCATTGTTCAGTCGGTATTTTGATTGTAGAGCTTCGAATGATTATTGTGTGAATCAAATTTTTCATTCTCTCTATTTCTCTGCCTCGTACTCATTACTGAGGATTGCTATTATTTATGGTTTATTCGACGTTCTTAGAGATCATCCGTTTCTAGTCGTGGATTGTACCACTGATGGCAATGGGTTAAGATGACTTACAAGGAGCGGGAAGCACTAATAAAAGCATTTCTACGGAACTAGCCAATAGTGCTTCTCATTGAACTACCCACAATCGCTGTTACAAACTAAAAGTACCTAGTCCAGCTTATTTTGCAGCCACATCGGCCTCAAAAATAGTTGTGTAACATGTAGATTGTAGATACAATAATTATGTGAAACGCAGAAAGAAACAAAAAAGTAAAGATTTTGGTTGATTAGAAGACACTCTCGTTTTTTTCTCTCCCTTGAATGAAAAATTACATTAAGTAAGTATATATTACTTGAAATCTTGAAAATAAATAACAAGAAAACACAAAGTACGAAGAGTGGAAGGCATCAGGTCCTCATAAAAATGGTAATTGATTCAGCGCAAGACGGGAGGGACTCTATGTAAATGTTGAGCAAATTCTATACGAAATGTTTTATAAATTCAAATTTCAATGATTATCGCCTTACTGAGGAGAAACTTTTTTAGACTTTTTTTAATTACTGACTAATGACATTGTTTTGTTATAATCTTGTTACAATAACTGTTTTGTTATATTTTATTATATTTCAGATTTAATTTAATGTTGTTTTATTTATTTTTTATTTAGATTTAAGTTTTTTTAAATATATCTACAACTACATGTACATTAACGGATGGTGGGTGCTTAAAGCTAAATATACATAATTTACGTTAATTTTTACTTAGAGATACTTAATTCTACCAGCACCAGTATGTGCTAGGAAATTTTAAATAACTGTTTATTCTGGTGCTCTTCGGTCCTCCATTTTTGCACCTTTTTGTGGTGCCCCGTCTATTCTGGTGAATTATTATTATAAACTGTGAAATTATTATTATACAATGGAAATCACTCCAACACACGATAATTTAAACACTAGAATCTGAAAGTTTGGATGTTTATCTGATAGAGGTTTCAAAGCCGTAACTCTAAGCGATCATTTTAGAGATCCTAATGATCCTATAAGGGTTCCGTTTTTTCTTTTGAGGCACGGGACCCTAAAAAGTAACAAAACCTACACGTTATCATAAATTGATCAAGCTAGGATTTAATTTTAAATGTAAGTACTTAATACAAAATACTTTTTAATAAAAAAACCTGTCAAGGAGCGAATAAAATCCCAACGAGTCGGCAAATAAATTAAGATGAAGTCAAAAACGTCTTTCAATCTCGATTTCCATAACGTCGAGGGAGCGTCGTCGTATCGAATGATCGTCTTCTGAACAGATCCTTGACGCCGCGAACAGATTGCGGCTTCTTACCTAATGCGTTGTGATGGTATGACATACAGACGTCATGTTCATGAAACAAGTATATTGTTATGTGTGATGTTCGTTTGGCCAGGCTACAAGCGTAAGGCTTCGATCTTGCTAGAGTCCCTAGGGACTTGTAGAATTCTATAATGTCGAGGGAGCGTCCTAGTATCGCATGATCGCCTTTTAAACAGATCCTTGACGCCGCGCCGCGAACTGATTGCGGCTTCTTATCTAATGCGTTGTGATGGTATGACATACAGCCATAATGACCGTCGCACATTTTATAGTTCTATAACTATTACTACTAGTGGGATTAATTTCCATGACGTCGAAAGAGCGTCGTCGTATCGAATGATCGTCTACTGAACAGATCCTTGACGCCGCGAACAGATTGCGGCTTCTTACCTAATGCGTTGTGATGGTATGACATACAGACGTCATGTTCATGAAACAAGTATATTGTTATGTGTGATGTTCGTTTGGCCAGGCTACAAGCGTAAGGCTTCGATCTTGCTAGAGTCCCTAGGGACTTGTAGGATTCTATAATGTCGAGGGAGCGTCCTAGTATCGCATGATCGCCTTTTAAACAGATCCTTGATGCCGCGCCGCGAACTGATTGCGGCTTCTTATCTAATGCGTTGTGATGGTATGACATACAGCCATAATGACCGTCGCACATTTTATAGTTCTATAACTATTACTACTAGTGGGATTAATTTCCATGACGTCGAAGGAGCGTCGTCGTATCGAATGATCGTCTACTGAACAGATCCTTGACGCCGCGAACAGATTGCGGCTTCTTACCTAATGCGTTGTGATGGTATGACATACAGACGTCATGTTCATGAAACAAGTATATTGTTATGTGTGATGTTCGTTTGGCCAGGCTACAAGCGTAAGGCTTCGATCTTGCTAGAGTCCCTAGGGACTTGTAGGATTCTATAATGTCGAGGGAGCGTCCTAGTATCGCATGATCGCCTTTTAAACAGATCCTTGACGCCGCGCCGCGAACTGATTGCGGCTTCTTACCTAATGCGTTGTGATGGTATGACATACAGACCTCATGTTCGTCGCTCATTTTGATAGTTCTATAACTATTACTACTAGTAAATAGTAGGTAGCTCATTTTTTGCGCAAATCCTGGCTGTCAAACGGGGAAATGCAACCAATTCTTGGCACCAGTCCACGCGGGCATGGTTTGTACAATAATTAGATAAGGCAGCCTTAAGTTTTATTGTAAACTCCTTGGTTAATCCTATACTTGTCTGTGAAAATCCTGTCTAAATAGGTTCAGCCGTTCCGAAGATTAGCCCGTTCAAACAGACAGACAAAAATTTTAAAAACGTTTGATTCATTTGTGGTACAGTTCAAATAACTACATGAGCTTAATATGAGGTAGTTATTTCGAAATTACAGGCAGACACTTCAATTTTATTTATTAGTATTCGAGTATAAGTCCCGCAAATCGCTAATGCGCGTGGCCGCCATTTTAGTGATGTCAGCACTAGACTGAAGTTTCGAGCTAATGGTATATTTTTATTTCAGCTGACTTTAAAATGACGACATTTCCATGTTAATGAGACATGATTCCAGCGCAATAGCAATTTGCGGGACTTATTAGATTATCATTAAGAAACAATAATATAAATAAGTACATAATAAAATGAGTACCTACTCGACAACTTAATTAATTCAAAAATTCACTCGTTGGAATTAATGAAATGACTAATTACAGAGAAACAAGAAACAAAAGCCTGCCTGTCTCGAAAGTATAATGATATTTACTTCCTTTTATACCTATTTCATCCATTTTACATGACAATTACGTTAAATGTTATAATTATAATGCTGTTACGAATAATTAACAATTTCGCTTTGGGCGTAAATAAATAAGATTAGGAGTGTGAAAATTCTAAAACAATGTAACATTTGATTTACTAATAAAGGTAAAATATTTTTACTTTGCAAACATACATTAAGTATTTTTTTTTCTTATAAAGAAAAGATATAAGCTACCTCGGAACCAAATTTCATTAAAATCGGTTAAGCTGTTCGGCCGTGAAAAGCTCTAGCAGACATGTCTGTCTGTCGACAGACAGATGGACGGACAGACATACACACTTTCGCATTTATAATATTAGTAAGGATTTTCAATGGCTCTGTTCTACGAATAAAGTATCTTCGCCTCGAGTGTCTATTGTTATCCCATTGAAGTCTTGAAGTCAACCAGTGGCCCATAGATTAATTATTGGTCTCGCTCCGCTCAGTGGCCCTACCGCGGTTGTTTGACAGCTACAATGTCACGATCGCAATCATCTCTGATTGGTTAATGCTCGCTCACTATTGGGCACAATGCATTGTTGCAACAAGAATCGCACAAATTCAGCCAATCAGAACAATTGAGATTGTAATAATGATTGATGCAGGTTTTAGACTATCACCCGGCAGATTTCCGATTGAATGAGCTCAAACTATACCGCACCTCAGAAAGGCTAACTTACCCTAAATTCAGTTTCAGCCGATAACAAATTACTGAGGCAGTGATTGAAGCCAGTAATTGCGGTCGCGTCAATCTGTGTTGAGCACCTCAAAGCTCAAAGGACAACGTCTCTCGACAAAAGCACCATATCCATTGTTATGCGGAAACACTATCAAAGGAAAATGCTGACATGCAAATTTAACCTCTATTCCGTGTGAAATGAGTTTGAATATTAAATGAAATAATTCTGAATTGTACTATTATATATTCTGTGCTATAATGCAATATTTTTGATTTTCTATCTACAGGTTTTTATTAGGGTGTATAGTTCACGGCAGTTAAATAGTCGCGTCTGGCCTAACGGTGCGAGTGCGAGCTCGCACAGGTAATGTGCCACGCGCTTATGTTCTGTGTATGGATGTAACACTCACAATAATGCAGATGGTGAATGTGGGATGCGATTGTGGTTTTAACCGATTTTAATAAATCCTAAATCCACACGGACGAAATCATGGACATTATCTGGTTTATAATAAAACAGTATCGCAAATAATATATTATGTAGGTATGTACCTACCTATTTATGATTCAGAAATTATTTGTATCAAAGAATATTATTACATTCATTACCACATTATATTATTATTCATCCCCTTTTTAACAAGGTCATTGTAACTGGAACCCTTACCACAATGCCTGTGAATGAGGTCTGTTTATTTTACAAACGGCTGTCGGCGTGAGTCTATCCCGGGTTAAATTATATTAATACTAGCTGCCCCGGCGAGCTTCGTACCGCCTAACAGTCGATTCTTTTCAGGATTTTTTTTAAATTTTTCTCTCCGTAAGAACCATCCCCGTACTTTAAGGAATATTATGAAAAAGAATTAGCGAAATCGGTTCGGCTGTTTTCGAGATTTGCGATCAGAAACACATTTAGCGATTCATTTTTAGGCTTCCGTACTTCAAAAGGAAAAACGGAACCCTTATAGGATCACTTTGTTGTCTGTCTGTCTGTCTGTCTGGCTGTCTGTCTGTCAAGAAACCTACAGGGTACTTCCCGTTGACCTAGAATCATGAAATTTGGCAGGTAGGTAGATTTTATTAGGCTTTAGGGGAAAAATCTGAAAACTGAGAATTTGTGGTTACATCACACAAAAAAATTAAATTGTGGTCATAAACTAATAATTAGTATTTTCAATTTATTTTCGAACTAAGATAACTATATCAAGTGGGGTATCATGTGAAAGGGCCTCACCTGTGCATTCTAAAACAGATTTTTATTTATTTTTATGCATCATAGTTTTTGAATTATCGTGTAAAATGTCGAAAAAATACCACTGTAATACGGAACCCTCGGTGTGCGAACCTGTGTCGCACTTGGCCGGTTTTTATATATAGAGAAGATGTAAAAATATTCGACACGTGTTAACGTTGTATACTGTATACTGTACACTCTATACTCTATACTCTTTCTCAGTAATGAGCCGGTGATGGGTTGTTGATGGTGAGTTTTTAAAAAAAGTCATCATCATCATCAACTCAATCCATCGCCTGCCCACTTACTCAGAATGGGGAGGATTCAGGCTATAGTTTACCACGCTGGCCAAGTGCGGATTGGATTGCGCAGACCTCTGAGAATTCCTTAATTAGCTAACCCTTGCTTATACCTATTATATCCATATCGATTCTCCTAATCTCGTATTTAAACTGTTTCATAAAATGTTCCCATTTAGGAGATTATAGGGGACAGAAGGTTAGTGATTGGGGATTACTGTAAAGTCCTCACTAATATTGTGATTACATTGCGGACCTTAATTCAAAACGAATAGACCGGATTTGATCTCCAAAGTGAGGTTTAATTTAATTTAACAGTAAGTACCTAACTCCTTTAATTAAATTAAAATTTTAGGAACCAAAGTATCAGAATTCGGAAACTGTAGTTTTCAAAACTGTTAATTCGCACTTGGCCAGCGTGGTAGATTATCGCCAAACTCTTATTCTGAGAGGAGACCCGTTCTCAGTAATGAGCCGATGGGTTGATGTTGTTGTTGTTGATGATGATATATTATATCACATTTTCAGTGTTTTTCGCACTTCAAACCAACTTCACGTGGAAATGGCGCAATGTGCAAAGACCCTGATATGGCGCAATGTGCAAAGACCCTGATAGGGTCTTGGGCTGTAGTAATAAAATGAAGTGATTTTTTGTATTGCGGTAGTTTATGGGTCTAGAATTCATTACTAAAAAGAATAATTTTAAAAATCATGATTTTTATTTATTTTAAACATGAACTTCATTATGTACCTACGAAAAGTGAATAATGACGTCACACTCCATAAAACGACCAATTTTTTAATATAAAAATATACCTAGTAATTACTGCGGGAAATATTTTTTATGTTAAAAAATTTAAAAAATATTTGTAGTTCACGCCATGTGACGTCATTAATCGTTATCCGTACAGCGTGACGTTAATAAATAATTAATTATTGTAAAAATGAATGAAAATCATGACTTTTTTTAATTATTCTCTTTGATAATGAATTTTAACCCCATAAACTACCGCATTTTACTACTACAGTCCAAAACTCCGTTGGTAGTGCCAATGGCTCTGGTATAGCCTTAGAAACAAAAGAATGTTATATTTTAAGAGCTAGTGAAATCCGTCTATCGGGCTCTATTCAGGAATCAATTGACCGTAATGCGCTGCAAAGCGAAGTATCGGATAAGTCCGAAGCGATCCACGTTTCGTTAGGATGGGAGTGGCCGGCGGAGGGATAGCTTTTGATCTTCGTTTATACCTACTTTGTGAGGATGAGTCTAAATGGTTAGCCCGTTTCTCTATTACTGTAATACGTAAAAGGCTTCCTGACTAAGGGTAGATTTTTGATCCGTGGTTTAACATTCGTTTAACTTATTTTAATTGTGTCTAATCTAAAGTCTCAAATAATCCAAAAATCTGATATTTCAGAATCTATAACAAAATACCTCGGAATATTGAGACAATCCAAAAATTGCACCATTAACCAATAAGCAGAGAAGCCTAGAAAAATATTACTTTCAGGTTTTCACTGACAAATTCTAAATTATAATTTTGACTGAAGCGTTAGCCCTGCTTCGTTTCAGTTTATTTTCAATTTCCTAGTAAAAAAAGGTTAAAATTAGAAGAGATAGATTACAATACAATAGGTATTTGATGAGCTAAAATAGTTTCCTGTCATCTCAGATGAGGCCTAAAGCCTAGAGCCTAGTTGCAGAGCAGGTGATTAAAGTTACACGTAACAGTTGGCATAAACTATGACCACCAAAATAAGCACGAGTCTGTACTTCTTCATCCATGATTAAGGTCAAAAGCAAGTAAGTCAAAGGTAAAATTGTGGTATTAAGTATTTTGCTTAAAAAGCAAGCCGAGTTTAAAAAAGGGGGAGGTTCTCAATTCATAGGAATCTTTAATTTTTTATCGCCGGCACGAACCGTCTACCTACTCTTCATATTTTTTTATTGACTCCACATTAGCACGTCATTGGCACCGACTCAAAAAAATATTATTAGGTATAGAACTACATTAACTCTTGTACACATAATAATATTTGGTAATAAATTAAATTATTTATTACTTTTTAGTGGCTGTGTAAGATATTGCAGTCGGTTTTTAGTTTTTATGTAAAAAAAAATTAACTATAAACGGTAACCGTAACATAACTTTAACCACGTAATATGCAACCAGGCCTTAATCAATCACTCCATTATATTATCTTGTGGATTGGTCAACAAGGTACGTTGGTTCAAGGTATTTGCATATTTGATTGACCGTTTGTCAAATATTTGCTGCATTATGTGAACATATCAATATATAACATGTAGCATGCTGTATTGCTAATGCAATTAACGTGTATTGAATTGTATACTTGTCGTTACTATTGCAGAGACTCTGGAAGACCTCAATACAATGCTCAATGACCTTAGCAGAGCTTCTCAGCAGGTGGGCCTAAAAATGAATATGAGTAAAACGAAAATCATGTCATATCAATCATCATGGATATAGGTTAAACGGTTGAGCCTTTATAAATCCTTTGGGCTCTTCTCAGACCTGGGCGCGTTTGGAACCCTCGTAACTTTAGTTTTAAGTACGTATTAATTAGCATCTTACACCAATTCAATCAAGTCAATTTTAACCATCAGTAAGCGTAAAATTTTACCTATGTATAACTAGCTTCTGCCCGCGGCTTCGCCCGCGTGGTGTACAGGAAACAAATGGCATTTTTTAAATTAAGAAACAAACATTATAACATCAGGACGCGCACCCTGCACCAGCACCGAATAACACATATAACCTTCCAACCCCCATTTCATCCCTTTAGGGGGGGAAGAAAAACCTTTCCAAATTTGAAGTAAATTAAAACTGTCCCATACAAAGTTTAATCCCCTATTTTACCACCCTTATGGGCGAATTTTCCAAAAATCCTGAAACACGTATTTCTTCATTTGTGACAGAAAACCCAAATACCAATTTTCATGCAAATAACTTGAAAAATGACGGACTTTCATACAAACTTCCATGCCCCATTTAACCCACTTAGGGGTGGAATTTCAAAAAATCCTTTCGTAGTGGATACCTACTCTTTACAAAGAATAGACCCTCCAACAAGGCTTTAGGACCAGCGGTTTAGGCTGTGCGTTGATTATATGTTAGTCAGTCAGTCAGTCAGTCAATCAGTCAGTCAGTCAGTCAGTCAGGACTTTGAATTTTATATACATAGATAAATAATTTGAGTTTGAGTTTGGTTACTTTTATGCCGGAAAATCCACAGGATTTTCATAAAACCGAAATTTACGTGGACGAAGTCGCTGAATAATAGGTATCTGCCAGCGTAGGTAAAAATATGTGAGCAAAAACTGGTACTCACGACAAAAATTGAATTTGTCTGAAGTTTAGAATCATGTAATTGTATTAAGATCCGTTATTCTGACGTAACGAGTGGCTTAATTGGAAGATAATCACGGGTTTGAGACCGTCTTCGAGCGCTTTAATTAATTTTTAATGAACACCACGTTTTTAGAACTTCCCTTTCATTTAGAAATGTCATTAGCTCAGGTACCTACTGAAGATTTTCTATGGAATCGTATACGTACAGTACGCCGCCGAAAGTAATGTACATCGACCTTTTGAAGGTGATAGCAGAATAATTGTAGATCGTTGTCCTTGTCGTTGAGACCGACAAAACATCCGATATACGTAATAACCGATACATGTATATAGAATAGAATAGAATATATTTTTATTCAAGTAAACTTTTACAAGTGCTTTCGAATCGTCAACTAGTTTAATTTACCTTACCAATTTGTTCGGAATGCCGTTCCTAGCGAGAAGAACCAGCAAGAAACTCAACTCGGCGGTTGCTCTTTTCATGTGAAAAACGTATGCAGATTTGTAGACAGTCAATTTACAGCCAAGCCTCCATTAAGCAAAGCATTTTCCGGAGTCTTCATGGCAAATCATCTGAACGCACGCTCGTTTCCATTTGGGGTTGCGATACGCGTTGACTGCTAATAGCGTATTAACATATCATAATATTGGAAGCATTTTTATCAATGATAGGTTTGCAGATATCTGCGTATTATTATTTTTCGCACTTAAAAAAGAGCAAGAGCGGTGCATCTAAAGTATGAACTATCCCTGACTACTCGTGATATTAAAAATATACAAAAGTGTGTTTTTCGCACAGGTTTTTTTGTTAGTTTGTCCTTCAATCACTCGGCAACAGAACAGACGTCCTTTTTTGTATGGTGAAATAAAATAAATAATAAAAATAAAAAGCTTTATTTTTATCCCTTACTAATTAATTTTACATTTTTATCTATAGTTTATTTAACTAGATATTCTTATTTTTAGTCTTCCCAACTTACTTAATATTTACACTAAACAATTATTATAATCAAATCTCTACAATAAAAAGTTTTATATTGCACTTTTTTACTTGAGTTCTATACAAGGGCCGCCAGTGGCGGTAAAAGCCTCCTCCATTTTACTCCATGTACCTACACCTATCTCTGGCCAGCGTACTCCAAATCTTCCCCGCAGTTGTTGTGCGTTGTTTGTTGCGGTTGTAAGTTGCGGGCAAGATTTTGTATGGATATAGGTAGTTAAAGATCTGAAGAGTGGCATGGACTACTTTTTATCCCGAGAAATCAAAGAATTCCCATCATAAAACCATAAAACCACGTGGAAAAATCGCGAGACTGTTTGTCTGTTTATCTGTTCGTTATACACATTTGTTGATCGTTCATCTGATTGGGTTGAAAGTTTGTACAATTGTTGTTGGGACTTGTACGCGAGAGTAGCATGGCAACGTATGCCGGGCATTAGCCCGTAACATTCATGCCGGATGTAACATTGTAACATGTTACAAAACATGTTACAGTATTGTCAATATGTTTCATTAATAGATATTAGATATTATTCGACAGTTATTCGAAGTTGTAAAGGCAGAGTGAACTAGAGTTGGGGAAATCTCGGTTTGTTCCTGAATCAACGATATATTGTCAAATATTAACCCTATGGTGACGTTCTTTTTTTTTATTCAGATACAAGCTAGCCCTTGACTGCAATCTCACCTGGTGGTAAGTGATGATGCAGTCTAAGATGATAGCGGGCTAACCAGGAAGGGGTATGGCAGTTTTTAATAAACCCATGCCCCTTTGGTTTCTACACAGCATCGTACCGGAACGCTAAATCGCTTGGCGGCACGGCTTTTCCGGTAGGGTGGTAACCAGCCACGGCCGAAGCCTCCCACCAGACCAGATCAGAAATTAAGAAATTATAAAATTCCAAACCCCTGCCAGGAATCGAACCCGGGACCTCCCACTATTAAGACAGCGCTCAACACTGCGCCAGGGAGGTCGTCGAAATAGGGCTACTTGACTTTACATTTGATGACTGCCAGTGATGTCGAATCCTCGACTTTTGTTAGAAGTTCCCTAATTATTGTCGGGAACTGTCGTATAGGTATAACAATATGTTACATAATAGTTAATATGGACTCACCTTTTACCAGAGTACTTCAATTAAATCAAAGCTTTAAATACAGCAAAGTTATGAACTCATCGATCAGAAACTTCGATCGTTAGGTCAACTTTTCTTCATTTGATCCCCAGCACTCTAAGGTGCAACGCTCACCTGCAAAGTAGTCATTTTCATTTACTTTAGCCTAGCGATGGATGCGTGCGGCACGTGATGTGCCCTTTAGGAGCAAAGCTCACGGGTGGAGTGAAATTTTAATAATATTCTTATTGTATTCTAAATTGTAACCTTATATTGTATCTTTAATATTTATCATTTTATTGTAAGTAACTTAAATTGTATTTGCAATACCCTGACAGGGTCTCATGTACTGCTTATATTTAGCTTTAAGCACCCACCATCAATTAATGTAAATGTACATGAAAGCAAATAAATAAATCTTATCTTATCTTATCTAGAAATGGCACCGAGGCGCGACTTTATGATCATTTTTATTTTAACATACAGTTGAATACATATTTAGTATTATGAATTAGGGTGCGTTTCCATTAACGCGGAGCTGGACGGAGTGGAGCGGAGAACTCGCTTTCACTTAGCACGCTCCGTCTGCGGTGGCCTTCTTCGTGTTTTGTTTTTATTACACCAATTTCCATCTTAAATAAAACTGAGTTTAAGTTGCAATCAAGAATTACGCTGCACTCAGTAAGTATGCGTCACCCTTAAGAGAAAATAAAGCTTTAGTAAAATTCCTATCCACATACCTTTGAGACCATTAATCAACCTTTGTCCTCGGACACAAGATATTATCCGCTAAACTATTTATAACAAGGGTATCAGAGTATCTGACTCTACCGCTACCTCACGGGTAAATAATGAATACCCGATAGCTCCAGGCGAACGATGATTCATTTATGAATAAAGGAACAGCTTATGAAGTATATTTCTATAACCTTTGGGATCTGTTCATGAAACTAGTTTTCGTATGATTATTTTTCGCTTAGGGCGGGCGGTGTTATTTATTAGTGGACGTTTTATTTATTTATCGGTAATTTATTGCTTATGATGAAAAAGTAGCAGAACAATACTTAAATTTTTGTTAAGTTTCTTATTGTATTATTGTCTCAAAGAAATAAAGTTTTTAATGTAGGATCTCCGGATCTAATCATCCGGTGCAGGAAATTCTTTCACTTGCTTGCGCTTGACTGACTGACTGTTCTATCAACGCACAGCTCAAACTACTGGACGGATCGGGCTGACATTTGGCATGCAGATAGCTATTATGACGTAGTCATCCGCTAAGAAAGGATTTTCGAAAATTCAACCCCTAAGGGGGGGAAATTGGGGTTTAAAATTTGTGTAGTCCACGCGGACGAATTCGCGAGCATAAGCTAGTGCTTGGTAAAAAGCAACGATGAAGTCTATGTTGGAGCGCGCTTGCATAAAAGCGTAGCAATAATTCCCATCTCTAACAGATATGAACATACATTTTAAAAAAACAGGCCGAATTGAGAACCACCTCCTTTTTGGAAGTCGGTTAAAAAGTAGGAAATAACTGTCAAGTTCTACCAACACGTAACCGCAGACGGCGGGCAACTAAAGCGAATTTCCAATAGCTCCCATGTTCGACTTCTCAAATTTACATTTCCACGTCTCCCCGTCATTCCTGAAAGTCGGAGACTTTACTGAGATGTGCTGAAACTGGAAAATCGTTTGCATTTATTTTCGCTACTCCTTTTCGACTTTTCTGATTTACTTTGACTGTAAATGGGAATTTTATGTCATATATTGTATTTCTATTTTCTATACAAAATAAATTCACGTTATTTAAATTTACGGTGGTTTGATAGATCCAGCCGCGAAAATTCAAATTATAGTTAGTTTTTCGAAAACTCTAGACTAATCATACATACATTAATGCATCTACATGTTTTTCCATAAAAACTTTGGTCAAAAATACTCATTTACTTCATATTTGTGCAAATCTGGGAAAATTCAGAAAATTATCTTTTAGGAACAAATATGAAGTAAATGATGAGCTTTCGATGTATATTTAGTCTACTAGTTTCGAAAAACTGACTAAAATTTGAATTTTCGCGGCCGGATGTATTTCACGTCCCAAGTCTCGGGATACGAATATGACATTTATCACCTAATTGGGTAACGGGTCAGACACCAGTGGAAAATCAACATTATACCTATTACAATGAATATTATATAAGCATCATCTTCATCATAGGCGAGGGCACATAGTTCGAGAAACCGATAGACGTTGGGGTTCCGAGATGCTCGAATGGCGACCTCGCACCGGAAAGCGCAGTGTCGTGAGAACCCCACTTCGGGCAAACGACATCAAACGGGTCGCAGGGAGCCACTGGATACAAGCGGTGCAAGATCGTGGTATGGGAAAGTCCCTAAAAGAGACCAATGTCCAGCGGTGGACTTATATCAATTGATAACGACTACACTTTCGAAAACATTATAGAATATTTTTAGTAGGGTTTTTTTTACTCATTATTTACTAGTACTCAGTAGTATTACTTTGTGCAAAATATTGCACGAGTGAACAAATAAAATGCTTACCAAATGACAAGATTTTATCTATACTCCATACTTAATATTATAAATGCGAAAGTGCGTCTGTCTGTCTGCTAGCCTTTCACGGCCCAACCGTTCAACCGATTTTGACGAAATTTGGTACAGACATAGCTTTTTATCCCGGAAAATTTTAAAAAACAGAAATCCACGAGGATGAAGTCGCGGGCATCATCTAGTTTTGCTATACAAACAACATTATTATGCTCAAAATTAATGACTGTCTGAGAAAGAAAGCAGCAAGATAACGATGTAAAAAACGGTTATTTTGTTTTTGTTTTGTTTAAAGATTAGCATCTCATTTATTCACAGCAAAGCGTTTATCAGATTCGTTTAAAAAACGCTGATTAAATTTGTATTATTCCGGCGTCTCGGCGTACGGCTCCTTTTTTCATCTAAAATGAATTATCGTCAGATGAGGGAAGAATAGAGTCACTTACCTGCCCGAGAAGTCTGACTTTGCAACTTTATTTGTGGAAAATACGGAGCCATATTACACCCAGCAAATATTCTTACCGTCATTTTTTGCGTGAATAGTGTGCAATAACTAATTAATGCGGGATATTCTTAACTATTATTATAATTTAATATAATATTACTATAGTATGTTTTTTCACTACATCTAACATTTAATAATAATATGTACTGTTTACAGTTTATCATTCTGTTGTTTGGTTAAACTACAAGAACTTTTCCATTGTGTATGCCATCATATCTATGCCCCACATACCAATGTAGACACGGATCACATATACTTTACATACTTTATACAGTAATTTCAGCGAAATAATAAACATCTTTGAAAAAAAGTAATAGCACACCATTACATTAAATGCTGAAAGTGTAAACACCTGCAAGCTTTTAAGCAAGAAGACTGAAAATTAATGGTGCATAGACCTCATAGAGCGGCTCATGGTAGTTTTCTAGTGTTGAAAGCTAAGATACTCTTTGGGTTAATGAGCCAGAAAACTAATTAAGTTTGATTTATAAAATATCTAGTGTTTAACTATATCCTAAGTTTGATGATGCTGGTACAGACCAACAAAGCCTACGTAAGAGAGCGACTGATGTAAGTCAGGCATGAGTGGCAACTTATATTAAGTCAAAGTAACGATCCTCTTTATTGAGCCAGCGGAGTAAGGCTAGTAAAAAAAAAATCCGCTTCACAATTCTATACTAGGTTGGTACACAAGGCATCGCCAAGGTCTGCACCCGCACGTAATCGAAATTTCACGGACACGTACGAAGCGATATGCCTCCTCGTTTTTAAATTCGAACAGCTAGGACATCAAACGCTCTTCCAGTATCAGTTTTCCCCTCCAATTTTAATATGGGTACCTTCAAGTCAAGAGTGTACAGGCATCTACTAGGCAAGCGCGCTCTTAGGCTGCATTCTAACTTACCAACAGGTTGCAGGTTGATTGCAGCCAAGCGGTAGTCTATAAATTAATAAAAAATATAGTTTTTATATCCTAAGCTTGACGAGAAAGGGCAACGTGTTTTCCGTTTCTACTTTCAGCTTGACGCCTACATCCTGAGTCAGCGTTACGCTATCTTTCAATGAAATTACTTTGTAAAGTTGGCGCGGTCCTGCTCAAACTTTTGAAAAGTAACATGCACCTATTACTATGGTAAATTTTCAAGTACCTATTACAATAATGAAAAGCTCCACATTTGAAAAAGCGGCGATAGCCGTGGGGAGGTGCAATCCCGGCCTGGAACCCATATTATAAATGCGAAAGTGAGTTTGTCTGTTGGTTTATTGGTTTGTTCTTTAATGACATGGGCTATTTTTATCCTGAAAAATCAAACAGTTCCCACGGGATTTATAAACACCTAAATACACGCGGACGAAGACGCGAGTCTCAGCTAGTAAAGTATAAATACTCCTGACTCACTGACTCGTTCATGCTCAGCTCAAACCCTTGGACCTAGGAATCTGAAATTTCCCTTTATAATGCAAATAAAAAAGTAAACAAGACAGGATTTTTAAATTTTTCAAACAATTTCATTTCCACGGGATATGGCACTAGGAAGATTTATATTAGACTAGCTTATGCTCACGACTTCGTCCGCATGGACTGCACAATTTGAAAACCCCTATTTCACCCCCTTAGGGGTTAGACGGATGCCTACGTCATAATAGCTATCTGCATGCCAAACTTCAGCCCGATCCGTCCAGTAGTTTGAGCTGTGCGTTGATAGATCAGTCAGTCAGTTAGTCAGTCAGTCAGTTAGTCAGTCAGTCACTATTTCCTTTTATATATTTAGAAGCACTGAGAAGTATTTTAAAAAAATCCCAATAGACGCTCTTTGTTTGAGCTAAATCTCTTTAGTTTAACAGTCCCGAATTCCTCTTACCAAGTTAGTGAGAACTTCCCGCCCGCCCTCCAGGCCGGAACCCTCAAAGCCGGGTCAACGAAAAGCCACTAAAGTATACGTGAGCTTTTTTAAGTCGTCCTTAAGTTTTCGTAGATGGTAAAGTATGTGTAACTATTTATCTAGTGATCGTAATGTAAAGTGCTTCTTCTTTAACTTCGCTTTTGGTTTCTAAGTATGTTTGTATGTTTATAAGTTTGACGACCTCCCTGGCGCAGTGGTAAGCACTGTGGTCTTATTAGTGGAGGTCCCGAGTTCGATTCCTGGCAGGGGTTTGAAATTTTATAACTTCTAAATTTCTGGTCCGGGCTGGTGGCAGGCCAGGTTTGGCCGTAGCTAGTTACCAGCTTGTGCCGCCAAGCGATTAAGCGTTACGGTACGATGCCGTGTAGAAACCAAAGGGGCATGGGTTTGATAAAAACTGTTTTAATAAATTAAATATCACTTCCTTTAACGGTGAAGGAAAACATCGTGAGGAAACCTGCATGCCTGAGAGTTCTCCATAATATTCTCAAAGGTGTGTGAAGTCTACCAATCCGGACATGGCCAGCGTGGTAGAATATGGCCAAAACCCTTTCACTTTGAAAGGAGACCCGTGCTCTGTAGTGAGCCGGTGATGGGTTGATCATGATGATGATGATGATGATGTATTCGATTAAAAAACCGGGCAAATGCGAGTCAGACTCGCGCACCGAGGCCTCCGTACTACAGTCGTATTTTTTCGACATTTTACATGATAAATCAAAAACTATTATGCATAAAAATACTTAAGTGAAAATCTGTTTTAGAATGTACAGTTAAAGCCCTTTCTTAATTTATTAATACTAAACGTATTCTTAATATAAATATATCCACGTAGAACTTTGGGCAAACTTCTACTTGATGTTTATGCTTGAGCTCAGCATTTCTTCAGAATCGGATACCGAATACCTTTGGCGCGAACTTTCTGGATGGTTTCACTTTGCAATACAACTTTGTGTTTTACGACGAACGAGAAAAATAAATGCTTATTAAATTCTTGAAAATGTTATTTGAGTATTGAATGGTAGCGAAGAAAGTCAGTAATAGGATTAAAAATACGGACTTCATTAAAATAACTGTTCAACTATTATTAAAAAGTTCAATAAATACCTACTGTAGATAATGATCGCGAATGATTTTCTGTTTTTCAGTTAAGGAGTTCCTTCTCCATTTTTAAAAACCGGTCAAGTGCGAGTCGGACTCGCACACGAAGAGTTCCGTACTATCGTACAAAATAATAATCTATTTTTGCATGCTGTAGCCGCCTATAATTTTAATTATGTAATAACTTAGAACCTAGAATTTGAACAAAGTAATTTTTTTGTATGATTCTGTTGGTGGTTCAATAAAAAAATAACACTATGCATTTGTTTTTATTAATTTGCATGGCGGCCATTTTGAAATTTTTATTGTTTTTTATTATAGCGGCAATAGAAAATTTCAACTCTCTACCTATTAAGATTTTCGAGATACAACCCGCTGACCGCTAGACAGACGGACGGACAGCTAAGGCTTAGGCTTAGTAATGTGGGTGCCGTTGACATCTTTCAAGTATGGAACCCTAAAAATGTTCAGGAAAATGAAATGAGTCCAGAAAAAATTAATTAGGCTGAAATAAGAAAGGTAATAAAATTGTCTTCAATATACTAATGAGTATCTAGTAGGTAATTTAAATTGTCACTTATCAAGTTTTTTTTTTTTCTTTTTGTTTTTTATTATATTAGCATTATATCAGTGCAATATTAATATTGCACTGATATAATGCTAGTGTAGTGCATTAAGAAGTCCTTTCCCTTCCTTTATCTTTGAAGAAATTCATTAACGTACCGACCTGCTCCCCCGCTACTACACATGCAGGAAAAGCAAGCAACACTTACTGCAACCCATCTAAAACACACTCCATTTAAAAACGAATTTTGCAGAAATTCCCAGTGAAAATTTTTACGTAAACAAAACGGTCAAAACTATTTCACACACTACCTTTATTCCCAAAAGCAATTAAATACATGTTGAGTTAAAAAGAAAAAAGAACACTTTTTAATTCATCGAATAATTGCCCACGGGTGAATTGAAAACGATAAAAAACAAAGCAAAACAATAGATACCGGAAAATTTTCGCTTCAAACTGCCAACAAAAGGTATTAAGAGTTTCGCCCTTAAAACTTTTCCCTTTGTCCCAAGCGTTTCAAAATAATGGTGTGCGCTTTAACAATTCAATATTTACAACAATATCGATTTATGTTCATTTACCAGGTTCTTTGTTGCTATAAACAGTTGAGTTTGTAGCAGGCAGCAACAAAGTTCGAAACTTAAATAAGTATGTTTTACTTCTGTACGCTTAGTACGAGGTTTTATGTCTCACCAACGTTGCGTTGATAGTATTCGAGTGTCGAAAACCTTCCGCATTATAGTAAAGTGGAACTTATTAGCCTTGTTTTAAAACTCAAGTTTGTCTACACATATACAGCCAACGCTCCAAGCGGAAACGTTACAAAATTAAAATCAGTGGCATTGAATTTTTCACCTGAATTGGGTATTTTCCTACTTTTGAATTTGATAAAATATATTATTACTTTATTATAAACTAGGATAAAAATAATGACGTACGCTGAAAAAAATGTCAAAATCCAACAAAGATTTATTTACAAAGTTCCAGGCATTTAAAATTTGGAGTGGGAAGGTCTTCTATTCCTTTCTCGCAAAACGAAAATTTATATGAAACCGCATGAAGCTACTATGGCATTAGTAAGGTGTGACGTCAAAATGCTATAGCGCTATTTATGATTTGATCGATTTAATTAGTTTTTTTTCAGTTTACGTCATTATTTTTATCCTAGTTTATAATAAAGTAATAAAAAAAAACGCGACATTTTTAAAAATTCCACAGACAGACAGACATACAGACATACATCCAGACACACTTTCGCATTTATAATATTAGTATGGAAGTATGGATATTATAACTGTAATCACATTAAATGAAAAATGAAATATACCCTAATAACTACATTAATTATCTACATAACAACGTGCTCCCATTACAAAAGCGAAATGATGTTGATATAAATATTGCATGCAGTGCAATAGGTGAGTAACTGGATATGACACAATTATTTTATTGATGTATAATAAATAATAATAAATAAATAAATTAATAATTTATTGTTTCACAAAAATTACAACCAAAATTAGGTTAAGCCACCGATGCCTAAAATACGTTTCATGTCAGCCGTTTTAATTAAATTTGTCAAAAATAATATAATTTTAATCATCTACTTTAATTATAATGTGAATTTACAGGGTCAAAGTAGGTTAACTGTATTCATCATAATGCAGAACTTTTATGGAACCAGACCTTTAATTATTATGATAAGAACACACAGCAACGTTGTTATTTTGTTAAAAACACTTATTGTTGACAGATAACAAAGGTGCTAAGTAACTTATGGATAGATTATAGATATACAGGATATAGTTGATTAGAACGCTAGCGAAAACTATAATCTATTATTGTACTACCTAAACACAAACCGATACCAATATAACCATTTGCCTTATACTTGTAATTTTAGTGATTTAGTATTTTTTTAATCCAGCAATGTATAGCGTGCATAACTTGAGATCAATGCCCCGCCTAGGATGCGGCATTGACCCCGCAGCACCTGTCTACGCAGCGTTCGTTGACCTCTAGCGTCAGTGAGATGTTTTATTTGCAATACATTGCAAACTTTAAAAAAAACACGTTTTTTAACATTTTTCGCATTTTTTCTTGATCATCAGTACTATAATCTGTTCTAATTTACCAACAGCTTGTATAATAAATTGATTGAATATGACATTTCTGCCGTAAGGCGATAACTAATATTTGCATGACAAATAATTAATATCTGGATGACTCTCCGTTTTTATTATTCATCACTCACGACTAACGGACCTGACTGATGAACCTTTATGGACTATAAATTAACATAAATGTTTAGAATATATTCACGTTTCACATGGAATTCCCGTCACGATGAAATAGTTCATGAATCGCACCCTAATCATTCTCACAGCTTTGTACGACCGACCGAGCACGACGTGATCGAAGTCTATTCACATTAATTGCGTGAAATGAGGCTCGGTTATATTGCTGAACATCGGCCTGTTACATGAGAAACCAGTTCACTCACCCTGGTTTTGAACTGATTTATTTGCTTTTCTAAAATAGGAGTACAAAATGAGCTTTCAAAAGCACGGTCCACCTTTTAAAAGAAGAATATTTGTGAGATGACAGTTGACACAAAGTTAAAATGGCGCGTGAGAACTCATTTTATACGCAGTATGCATCAAGAGTTATGTAAGTGCTAAATATACTTAATGTACACACATTTGTGTGTGTGTGTGTGTGTGTGTGTGTGTGTGTGTGTGCGTGCCTGGTGTGTGTGCATACGAGCGTGTGCATACAAGTGCGTGCGTATGTGTGCATGCGCGTGTGCCTGCATTCGTATATTGTATGCATACCTGCACATGCGTACCTGCACATGCGTGCGTGTAGAGCTTTGTTAAATAAATGCTCCAATTAAAACATTCAACTTTCCAAGTATATTTTTTTCTGAACAAGTCAGTTTGAGTCGTAACGGACTTATTCCTAATGAAAGTAGGAAGTTGGCAGTAAACTCATTAGTTGCTTCGAAGTAAAACTAGTTTTTTCTGTAAGTCAGTTGGTTTTGCAACCGATGTGTGGCTTTATTGATCCATTGGAGTTAACTGAGTCAGCTCACGAACTGAAAAGTTGAAAACTTCAAAGTTCAAAGAAAATAGAGTAAAATGTATCGTTATTGGATCTAGTTTCTAACCGAATACGGGCATGGTTACCAACTCCTTTCATTTCATCGGATACAAAGGCGGGCTGTTCGACTTGTGGACGATCCCAAACTAACCGGCTCGTTGGAAAGCTTGGAGTACCGCAGAGACGTAAGATCTCTTTGCGTGCTCTATCGCCTCTATAATGGGGAGTGTTCTGAAGAGTTGTTTGATCTCATTCCACCCTCCTTTTTCTACAACCGCACCGCACGCCATCGCAAACAATTTCACCCTCACCACCTGGGTGTCAGGTGCACTTCGACCGCCCGTTGTGCCAGGTCCTTTTTTCCACGCACATGCAAACTGTGAAATCAACTCCCTTCGGCGGTGTTCTCATTAAATTACAACATGGGGTTATTCAAGGGGCGGACCAACAAACTCCTAAAAGGCCGGCAACGCATTGGCGGTTCCTCTGGTACTGCAAATGTTCATGTGCGGCGGTAATCATTTAACATCAGCTGACCCGTATGCTCGTTTGCTCGCAATTTTTAGTAAAAAAAGGGGTTGGTACGTTTTTGTACATCTACATTCTACGTGTATAATTTGTACTACCTACTATGGTCTATTTTACTAATAAGTCTGACGACCTCCCTGGCGTAGTTGTTAGCGCTGTGGTCTTAATAGTGGGAGGTCCCGGGTTCGATTCCTGGCAGGGGTTTGGAATTTTATAATTTCTAAATTTCTGGTCTGGTCTGGTGGGAGGCTTCGGCCGTGGCTAGTTACCACCCTACCAGCAAAGCCGTGCCGCCAAGCGATTAAGCGTTCCGGTACGATGCCGTGTAGAAACCAAAGGGGTATGGGTTTAATAAAAACTGCCATACCCCTTCCAGGTTAGCCCGCTATCATCTTGGACTGCATCATCACTTACCACCAGGTGAGATTGCAGTCATGGGCTAACTTGTATCTGAATAAAAATAAAATAAGTAATCATTGGTGTCGCGTCACCTAGATCAGCTTAAAAGGTAGGGGTCGATTGCAGAAAAATGACAGCTATAGTGCGATGATCGCAATCACCTCTGATAGGCTGACACTCTCTCTATTCCCATTCACCATCACCGTGGAGAGTGACACAGGCTACTTTTTATCCCGGAAAATCAAAGAGTTCCCACGGAATTGGGTATTTGACTCCAATTTTTTTATTACTTTATTATAAACTAGAACAAAAATAATGACGTAAACTGAAAAAACTAATTAAATCGATCAAATAACAAAAAAGTTATAAGCATTTAAATATTTCTGATTAGACAGAGATAGCGATACAGCATTTTGACGTCACAACTACTAATGCCATAGTAGCTTCGTGCGGTTTCATACAAATTTTCGTTTTGCGAGAAAGGGATAGAAGACCCTCCCACTCCAAAATTAAAATGCCTGTAACTTTGTAAATCTTTGTTGGATTTTAATATCAGTGTAATATCAGTATAATTTCAGTGTACGTCATTATTTATTCTTTATCCTAGTTTATAATAAAGTAATAATAATTATCAAATTCAAAAGTAGGCAAATACCCAATTGTTAAAAACCTAAATCCACGCGGACGAAGTCGCGGGCATCAGCTAGTACTTAAGTATTATAATTTTTGAAAAATTACAACTTAGCTAAAAACTTATCAGCAGATTACAGATGTTTTTTTTTTCCAATCATAAATCGGTTTAGAGCTTTTTGCATGATGCATAGCATGAACAAATAAATTGACCTAAATTTTTCAATTTTATAATGTAACGGTGGAAGGGTAGATTTTATTTGGTAATAAAACTGCAAGCAAAAAGCAATATTACTTCGTTCCAAGTCAATGAAACAAAGTGGCGAAAGTTATGGCAGTAAGTAACACATAATAAAGCGGCCTTAACGCCCACATCACGTTTTCTATTTCGCTCTGTGAGTACAATTTTTAAGTTGAATACGCGATGTACGAAGATTGTACGTGGGGATTTATATCAGAGATAAAAACGAAGTTTTACGACCCTTTGGCGTAGTGGTGTATTTGCTTCTCAGGTTCTTCTTCTTCTTCCTTACCTTATCCCACGCTACGTGGAGTCGGCACAACATGTATTTTTCTTCCACTCACTTCTGTCATCCGTCAACGTATCTATTATCCACCCCATTTAGGTACACCCATATTCTCTTTCACGCAATCCATCCACCTTTTCTTTGGTCGTACTCTCCTCTTTTTTCCTTCCCCATGCATATTTAACATTCTTTTAATGACATGGCTTTCTCCCAGGTTCTAAACATAAGGAATCGAAATGGGATGGACATCAAAAAATGTTTTCTCAGTTCATCTCTACGCTCTTAGTCATGGTTTAAATTTTAAACTAAAGTGGCGAGTGCGAGACATGCGGCGTGGACACTGGACATATCGGACAAGTCGATTTTTTATAGATTTGATGTGGCGACAGCAGAACATGACTTTTATGTAGTTTATTGTATAGTAGGTATTAGTTTAATAAACACTGCCATATCCCTTCCAGATTAGCACACTTCCATCTTAGACTGAATTATTACTTACTACCAGGTGAGATTGCAGTTAAGGGCTAACTTGTACCTATCTGAATAAATAAAAAAGTTTAAGTAAGCAAATGGGGTTTTTATTTATTTTACTAACGCTTGTAACGTTTCCTAAATGCACGCGGACGAAGTCGCGAGCGAGCATCATCTAGTTCATAATAAAATTATGCTAAAAACTATAAAAAAAATTATAGTACACTAGCGGCTGACCTGCGACTTCATCCGCAGGCGCATTTATCGTGAACGTAATAAAAAAAAAGCTGAACATTTTTGTCACTCATTTAGCGAATTTCCTACCGACACGACGTGTATCCGTTAATGAAATTTTCGTGAAGTAAATAAATTATACGGGAATAAATTTATTCAATTTGTGTTTACGAAAATTAATTGTCAGCACTCAATTATGCCATTTGCAACAAAGGTAACGGTGAAATACAATTGATACGTTCAATTTGTATGAGTAATCATCGCGAATAATAAATTTTGTTTTTCAATAATGGTACGAATTGTGCAAAACTTTTCGACTGCCTACCTATTTGATGAACGGGAAATCGTTGACAACAGAATGTTTTGCAAAGATTAGGCGATACTAACAGTAGGTATCATAAAGCTTATTTCGTGATTTAAAGACATATTTTAATGTAGATAACGGGTACATAATATCACGATTAATTTTAAGTTTTTATTTGTCGATATTTCAACCCAATTTGCACGGGACGTGGTCACGACGGGACTGCGGTGCTGCGTGAGACGAAGTTCGAGCTGTCATGGGCAGTAGCGAACTACCCTCTTTCTTGTGCTTTTCGCTGGAACTCCCTGGCGCAGTGGTAAGCGCTGTAGTCTTACTAGAGGGAGGTCCCGGGTTCGATTCCTAGCAGGGATTTGGAATTTTATAATTTCTAAATTTCTGGTCTGGTCTGGTAGGAGGACTCGGCCGTGGCTAGTTACCACCCTACCGGCAAAGCCGTGCCGCCAAGCGATTTAGCGTTCCGGTACGATGCCGTGTAGAATCCAAAGGTGTATGGGTTTAATAAAAACTGCCATACTCCTTCCAGGTTAGCCCGCTCCCACCTTAGACTGCATCGTCACTTACCATCAGGTGAGATTGCAGTCAAAGGCTAACTTGTATCAAAAAACTTCACGAGCTGTCCAGCAAAATACACTCACAACGTGACAACTTTCGATGTCGTACCTGGTTTGCAATTCTACCTCTGGATTCCACATATTTGCTAGTTTAAAACCATCCTCACGATTGAAATCCAGTCGCGTTTCGATATCAAATAGGAATAGATAATTTTGATGAACGTATCTATAATGGTTGACATTTTAGTTAATTTGCTTAGCGGTGATTAAACAGCTGATACGATTGGGTTGTCCTTTGAATATTAATGGGATAATTTGGGTCAGATTTGCAAGGTCCCCTAGCCAAATTTGCAATTCATCGCGTCATTTGGTAAAAGTAGACAAGTTCCACAACCATGGTTTAATTATAATTTTATTTTTGTAAACCGTTTTCATCTAAATATGTAAAAAGAAAAGGTGACTGACTGACTGACTGACTGACTGACTGATCTATCAACGCGCAGCTCAAACTACTGGACGGATCGGGCTGAAATTTGGCATGTTGATAGCTATTATGACGTAGGCATCCGCTAAGAAAGGATTTTTGAAAATTCAACTCCTTAGGGGGTGAAATAGGGGATTGAAATTTGTGTAGTCCACGCAGACGAAGTCGCGAGCATAAGCTAGTCTAAATATATAAAAGGAAAAGGTAACTGACTGATCTATCAACGCACAGCTCAAACTACTGGAAGGATCGCCAACCGCCGAGTTTCTTGCTGGTTCTTCTCGGTAGGAACGGCATTCCGAACCAGTGGTAAATGAAATTAATTGACGATTCAAAAGCACTTGTAAAAGTTTATTTGATAAAAAATCTATTCTATTCTATTTCTCAAGATAGTAACTATTGTTTAAATGAGGGAAACTAAACCCCACAGTCATCCTAGTGTTACTTAGCTGTAGGTACTAACATAGAAGTTTCCCACATATTAGGATCATATTCATTCTAGCATTTACGTAGTGGACTAAGAGCTAGGTAGCTTTAAATTTTATAAAAGCTGAAATCAATTTTTTAAAATTTTCTTCTGAATAGTATTAGAAATCACGTCACGTATTGCCAGACACATCATGCCAGACACATCAACATCTTGTCAAAGAGCAATAGAACGAGGTATACTGAAAGTAAAAAGGATACATAAAAATCGCCACTCAGTCATTAGGAAACAGACCCAAGTGATTGATGCACTTTCCTATACAATTAAATCAAAATGGAAATGGGCCGGCCATGTTGCTAGACTCACGGATAACCGGTGGACAGTGAGAATAACGAGCTGGCCAGGAACAAAAGGCACACGCGGTAGAGGAAGGCCGCATTACCGTTGGGACGACGATATCAAAAAAGTGGCGGGACCAAACTGGATGCTCAAAGCCAAAGATAGGGTAAAGTGGGTTTCCCTGGAGGAGGCCTTGACCTGAAAAGGGTTCTTCACAAAAATAAGTAATCGTACTAAATTTAAATTATTTTGAATTTTATTTTAATATCTAGTATTTTAAGTTTTATTTAATAATCCCATAACTATTGTAAAATAAGTAAAGAAATAAAAGGCTTTTTTTTTTTTTTTTTTTTTTTTTTTTTTTTTGCCAGACACTTAGTATCATGGCAAACCACTGCAAGACACCCATAAAGTTTAAAAGTTTAGGGATTTCTGGCACGGGGTTGCCACGACACCAATTGTCTGGCAATGCATGACGTGATTTATAATACTATTCCGAAGAAAATAAAATAAAAATTTACTTTATACTTTGACGTAAGATTTTTATCACCTTTATTATCTACCTGTTATCACCCAAAGCCACCATAATCCAAACAAACATCCAAACAAACGTTCCTCCCTGTGTTCGACATTACGCACAGAAAATTTCAGCTTTTATAAATCAAATCAAATCAAATAATTTATTCAAAACTAGCTGATTCCTGCGACTTCGTCCGCGTGGATTTACGTTTTTTAAAATCCCGCGGGAACTCTTTGATTTTTCGGGATTGTTGTCGTTGCTTGGTACCTACAATATGAATTCACTATGAACACTTCCTGAATCTTGATAACCCAGGCGGGCAGTAACCCTGCAGCATCAGGATTAAGAAGTTGAATTTTTCATGTGACCACGACGTAAACATTTTTTGTTGATTTAAAAAAAAAAATTGCAAATCGGTCCAGAAACCTCGAAAAAATCGATGTAGAAAAAAGTACCACCTCCTTTTCGACAGTCGGTTAAAAACCGATGACCTTGAAATATTTACGGAACAATCTTTAAAATATCCCCTTTCTAACAAAAAAAGAATGAATGAAATCGGACTACGCGTTAATGAATTACAACTCAGTATACATTTTAACTTTCGTCCCCTCTCCTACGGGAACCATGCTGAATTTCGGGATAAAAAGTATCCTATATTCTTCCTCATAGTATGACCTCAAATCGTACCAAGTTTCATTGGAATCCATTCAGTAGTTTCAGCGTGATGCGCGGCCGTGATACAGACAGACAGACAGACAGACAAAAATGAAAAAAATTACAGTTTTGGGTTCAGTATCGATTATAGAGTGCCCTCGAAAAAAAATTTCAAAATATCTTCAATGTACAGAATTTGACCTGTTACAGTTTTATTATAAGTATATATATATATATATATATATATATATTGATTGATGATGATAGGTAACAAATTACACTTTTTGATTGTCAGTTGTTGGATTTTTAAGATATAGTGGTGATAATTTTTACGCAAACTTAAAACTACGAGGGTTACAAACGCGCCCAGGTATGAGAAGAGCCCACAACAAACTCAGGCATTTTTTTTTTAGCATCACCACTTTACAAAATCACTTAAACTTATTAGAACTAACTAGTTCCCAAGCCTTCTGATCATTTAAATAATACATTGTAATAATAGGACTTTTCAACATTGTAATAGGATAAAATAACAAAGGTCTGGCACGGGCTGGCTCTCTCTCTATAGTGACGAAGTTTCAGCCACAAGTTGTGCCGAATGCGGTAAAGTTACAGGATGTCGAGTTGGGACTTGCTACAAACCACGGAACAAGACATTTGTCCTGTTAACTAACTAACTAACTGTTTTATTTCGTGTTATTAAAATAACCACAATTCACATAACTAAGTAAAATATCACTAATACTAGGTACATGAATAGTATCCAAACTGTATACTATGTTTATATAAGCTGTGGTAGCCTAGTGGTTAGGACGTGCGCCTTCCAATCGGAGGTCGGGGGTTCGATCCCGGGCACGCACCTCTAACTTTTCGGAGTTATGTGCGTTTTAAGTAATTAAATATCACTTGTTTTAACGGTGAAGGAAAACATCGTGAGGAAACCTGCATACCTGAGAGTTCTCCATAGTGTTCTCAAAGGTGTGTGAAGTCTGCCAATCCGCACTTGGCCAGCGTGGTAGACTATGGCCAAAACCCTTCTCACTCTGAGAGGAGACCTGTGCTCTGTAATGAGCCGGTGATGGGTTGATCATGATGATACTATGTTTATTATAATAAATCTATACTAATACTAAGATACTAATTATTAATATTACTAATATATCTATTATACTATACTAGCTGATGCCCGCGATTTCGTCCGCGTGGATTTAAATTTTTAAAGAATCCCTCGGGAACTCATCGATTTTCCAGGATGAAATGTAGCCGATGTCCTTCTCCGGGATGCAAGCTACCTCTGTACCTTTGGAGATTGCCCATTTTCTTAGGAGCTTTGGGCCCCCCTAATATAATTGTTATGTCACCATGGTTTTAATTTTATTTTGTAGACAAATAATTAACTCTTTATATTCTGCAAACGATTTCTATTTATTCACCCAGGTTATAAAGAAATCTTATTTTTTATATTGCTGATATTGAGGTTATATTTAATTAATACTTCTTCAAAATAAATGCATGTCTACGATTCTAACTGTAATTGTGGATATTTTCAATAATAGAGTGAAAAAAAGTTGTAATAAAACATAATCGTAAAAAAATAACACATTTTTAAAAAAAATAATTTAAGTTTTGACACGATGCCACAAAAGAGGGCCCGTTCACGGGCGATCTCCTTTCGTTAAAGTCGGTAGAACGGGTGGGCCGTGAAAAGCTAGCAGACAGACAGATAGACGGACAGACAGACAGACAAACAGACAGTCACACTTTCGCATTCATAATACTAGTATGGAAGTATGGATAAAGAGGTAAAGTTTGTAAGTTTGTTTGTAGGGGGTAATCTCTGGAACTACTGAACTGAATTATTCAGTGACATGGGCTATATTTCATTTCAAAAAGTTAGAGATCCCTATGAAAATTATTTTAATAAGCTACCCGTGCGAAGCCGGGGCGGGTCAAGCTCATGGCCGCGACTTCGCCCGCATGGACTTAGGTTTTTACAAATCCCGTGGCAACTCTTTCATTTCCCGGGATAAAAAGGAGCCTCTGTCACTCGGTCTTTGACTATATCCATGTAAAAATCACGTCAATCCACACCACACCACAGACCACAGTATTACCACAGCCTTCGTTAAACTGTGGTATTACCACTGCGCCAGGGAGGTTTTTTTTATTTTATTTTATTCAGATACAAGTTAGCCCTTGACTGCAATCTCACCTGGTGGTAAGTGATGATGCAGTCTAAGATGATAGCGGGCTAACCTGGAAGGGGTATGGCAGTTTTTATTAAACCCATACCCCTTTGGTTTCTACACGGCAATGTACCGGAACGCTAAATCGCTTGGCGGCACGGCTTTGCCGGTAGGGTGGTAACTAGCCACGGCCGAAGCCTCCCACCAGACCAGACCAGAAATTAAAAAAAATTCAGAGCCTCAATAGCTCAACCGGTAAAGGAGTGGACTGAAAACCGAAAGGTCGACGGTTCAAACCCCGCCCGTTGCACTATTGTCGTACCTACTCCTAGCACAAGCCTGACGCTTAGTTGGAGAGGAAAGGGGAATATTAGTCATTTAACATGGCTAATATTCTTTAAAAAAATAAATAAAAAATAAATTATAAAATTCCAAACCCCTGCCAGGAATCGAACCCGGGACCTCCCACTATTAAGACCACAGCGCTCATCACTGCGCCAGGGAGGTCGTCAAAATATCTCTAATGGACCTTGTTGGCAAAGGCCTACATTTTTACTCAATTAAGACCACGTTATATGTAATTAGACACATAAACTGGTAATGGACAGTCCCTAAGGACTGGTCATAATGTACTTCGGCGGCATCATAATATTTTAGTGAAATTATTATGGTACGGCCACGGAACCTACGTTTTTCTTCTAATTCAGTTAAAGTTTTTGACGTCCTCCCTGGCGCAGTGGTAAGCGCTGTAGTCTTATTAGTGGGAGGTCCCGGGTTCGATTCCTGGCAGGGATTTGAAATTTTATAATTTCTAAATTTCTGCACTGGTCTAGTGGGAGGTTCCGGTCGTGGCTACCACCCTATCGACAAAGCTGTGCCGCCAAGCGATTCAGCGTTCCGGTACGATGCCGTGTATAAACCAAAGGGGCATGGGCATAAAAAACTGCCATACCCCTTCCAGATTAGCCCGCTTCCATCTTAGACTGCATCGTCACTTACCGCCAGGTGAGATTGCAGTCAAGGGCTAATTTGTATCTGAAAATAAAACCGTTTGTGTCTTTCCCACCTCGGAAATTATTGAAGATCTTTTGAATTTTTTAGGACCTGTGTAATAATTAATTAATCTTATTATTCAACTAGCTTATGCTCGCGATTTCGTCCGCGTGGACTACAGAAATTACAAACCCCTATTTCACACCCTTAAGGAATGAATTTTCAAAAATCCTTTCTTAGCGGATGCCTACGTCATAATAGCTATCTGCATGCCAAATTTCAGCCCGATCCGTCCAGTAGTTTGAGCTGTGCGTTGATAGATCAGTCAATCAGTCACCTTTTATATATTTAGATTATTTCATCGCAGCGTTGTAAGATTCCCACTATGTGGAATTCTTTCCACATATCCTTATGCGAGTCGCAGGGAGCCACTGGATTACTGGATTACAAGAGCAGAGGGAACTCTCGGTTCAATCCTGAATCGACGATAGGTCGATATTCATAGGCTACCTAGCGTCAAATGTAAGAACATTTGAAGCCTGCCATTGACGTCGAAGCCTCGATGTTTGATTTGAACTGTGACAAGAGACCTATGTCCAGCAGGGGACTTCTATCGGTTGACGATGATGATAATGTTTATGGTGACAATTATTCCGATTATAATCTCCATCAGGGCTACCGCAATGCTTTTTCGATGGAAATCCTGTGGGAGAGCGTTGTCACGGATTATTATGCTTAGGCTGCTGTGTAAGAATAAGGATGAAAATCAAATTAATTCGCAATTTTCAAAGCTCCAATTCCAACGTAGGCACGTAATGGGAAATATTTGTCACTAGCGACCGCCAGCGGCTTCGCTCCCTTGGGATTTAAAAAATCCAGCCTAAACCTTGGCTACATAATAAACGGAACCTCTGTGCAAAATTCTAGCTTTTTACAACGAAAAATTTGGGTTGGGTGTTGATGAGTCAATCAGTGAGACAGGACTTTTGTATTTATATACTAAGATACTAAATGATGTCCGGAACTTCGTCCGTGCGGAATTAGGTTTTTAAAAATCCCGTGGAGACTGTTTGATTTTCCGATATAATCATAAGTGTCTTTCCCGTGATGCAAGCTATATTTCGTACCCGTTAAAATCGGTTAAATGGATGTCACACTATCTACACATACCTACATTACATAACATCTGCATATACATTAATTATGACTTATTACTATTATTATAATTTTTTAAAGGTTAGTATTCATTTTCTAGGATTTCTTTGACATCAAATTTTTTTGAAGGTATATTTTTTCCATATAAATTGTAACTAAATGTGTAAGTTACACTTTGAAGAAAATATGTACTACTGTAAAATTGCACGCCATTGCATGGCAGATTGTAATTATTGGACTTTTATGATTAATAATATAAATCTGTCTGTCGATCGATCTGTCATGAAACCTGCAGGGTAGGTACTCATCATGAAATTTGGCAGGTAGGTAGGTCTTATAGCAGACATAAGGGGGTAAAACTGAAAACCGTGAATTGAGGGTTACATCACACAAAAAAATTAAATTGTGGTCATGAACTAATAATTAGTAAGTATTTTCAATTTTCGAAGTAAGCTAACTATATCAAGTGGGGTATCATATGAAAGGGCTTTACCTGTGCGTTCTAAAACAGATTTTTATTTATTTTTGTGCGTCATAGATTTTGAATTATCGTGCAAAATGTCAGAAAAATACAAGTGCAGTACAGAACCCTTGGTGCGCGAGCCTGACTCGCACTTGGCCGGTTTTCTTTAAAACAAGTTTACTCAGCCTACAAAATAAATTAGATAGACAATTAGCTTGTACTTAATTACAAAGAACTCAAAGGCAATGAAAAATCCTGTAGACAAAAAATATCTTCGCACAGAAACAATAAATTAGCGTTCGGGCCCAAAAAAAGAAAAAATTTCATTAAAATATTTATCTTTCGGTAGAAAATCCTCAGGTTACCGAGAATCGACCGTGGCTAATTAATTACAATCGCTGGCAAACGAACCGTTCGCACCCAAAGGAATTGCTACCTTTTTCGGGCCTTGAGTGTAAGTACGTAATTTTAACGAGAGTTCGCTCGCGCGTGAACTTGTTCAAATTAAATGTTTACAAGTTTAACCAAACCTTCTATTTTAAAAAGTTTTACTAAAATTTATTCTCTCTAATAAATATTTTTAATCTGGGATTCCATATTGTTTTTTAGGGTTCCGTACCTCAAACGGAGAAAAGGAACCATAAAAGGATCACGTCATTGTCTGTCTGTCTGTTCGTCCGTCCGTCCGTCCGTGGACGACGACCTACGTGATTTTTTGCATAGGTAGATAGGTATAGTTAAGTGACATAGGCTACTTTTTATCCCGGAAAATCAAAGAGTTCCCACGGGATTTTTAAAAACCTAAATCCACGCGGACGATGTCGCGGGCATCATTCTAGTGACTAAAATTTCCTTTTCCCCTCCGACTAAGCTTAAAAGCTTGTGCTAGGAGTAGGTACGACAATAGTGCAACGGGTGGGGTTTGAACCGCCGACCTTTCGGATATCCGTCCACTTATTTAACCGTTGAGCTTTTGAGGCTTTGAAATACTTCGAAACTAATAAATTTGTGTTCATTGTGTGTTGGAAATGTTCTACAGCGTTTTATCAAAAAACCGTTACCCGAAAAATGTTCGGGTTCTCGTAAACCAAGCGTGGCTAATTAATTACAAGTGCTGTTAAACAAAGCGTTAATACGCAAAGAAAATACAACCTTTTTTAAGCCTTCTGTGTATTTACGTTTTCTATGTAAAGAGCAAGGGCTTCAAACGTACGATAATGTTGGAAAAGATCTAGAAAAACTTCAAAAATATATTTAATTTCTTCCAATAATTTAAATCTATTTTTAGCATGTTAGTAGTTTCATAGATATTACCTATATATTATTGTACTTATCTAGAATGGTGTCTAACCTAAAAAAGACGGCCAAGGGCGAGTCAGGCTCGCGCACCGAGAGTTCCGTAGGTACTATAGATAGTCGTATTTTTCGTCATTTTGCACGATAAATCAAAAACCATTATTCCTTAAAATAAATAAAAATCTGTTTTAGAATGTACAAGTAGAGCCCTTTCATAATATAATATCACACTAGTGGGTATAGTACCTAATCTAACTTTAAAATGCCATTGTTCATAAACACATTTTAATTTTTTCTTCGTGATGTTCTCCTAGGTGTGTAAAGTCTGCCAATCTGCACTCAGCTAGCGTGGTGGACTTTTTTTTTTTTGAGAAGAGGAGAACTCAGCTGTATTCCTAGCTAAGGTACAGCCGGTGTTTTTGTATACTAAATTAATTTGTAAGAACAATTAAATTGTAAGCATAAAATATTATAAGAACGTATTGTAACATTTAAATAATATGCAGATGTACTTCAATCAATGTTTTTCGATCAATGAACAATTTTCTTATATAAAAAAACACTAATTTTTTTTATTTATTAAATTAACTAACGGCTACTTACACTAATACATTTAAAAAAAAAAACTTAATTCTGAAAATATTACTTACTAAGTGCAGTCGCCAATTATAAGTTAATACAACATTTACAAACATATGTGACAAAATAAAAAAACAAACATCAATAAGATTACAGATAATGCTTCCTACTCAAGACTTCCAATATCCAAAGATCTTTTCCCGAAACTTATACAAAGAGTCAGAATTAATTACACTATATTTCCATACACCGCCGGCCCCTATGCCACTATGTGTCGCCTTGTATCATACTTCGCACACATCAATCAACGTCCGTTGTTTGCCGCTAAAAAACGACACACAAATATTCGTATCGGACCGGGATAGGACTAAAAAATTTAAAAAATCCATATTTTTTGGAATCTCGCGCTGCATGTAAAGTAACATTTTATGGTGTCTCTCACAGTAACAATGGGATGGGGTTTCCATTTCAGGGTATATTTTTATTATTTTAATAGTACGATATTTCGTATTTTTGTAACTTGACAAAAGCGGTGGTTAGTTAGCCAATGGTTAAGACTTCAGTCGTTCGGTAGTCTGGGGTTCGACCCCGGGCAAGCTCCTTTCACTTTTTAGAGGTTTTGCACATTTTTAAATTTTTAAACAACTAACTAAGTAGGAGGTATCTACATATCACTAATAACGGCAAAGGATAAAACATTGTAAAGAAACTTGCACGCCAGAGAGTTTCCCATCATCATCATCATTATCATCATCAACCGATAGACGTCCACTGCTGAATACAGGTCTCTTGTAGGGACTTCTACACACCACGGCCCGCCTGAATCCAGCGGCTCCCTGCGACTTATCTGATGTCGTCCGTCCACCTAGAGGGGGGTCTTCCGAAGCTGAAGTGGAATTGGGCAGGGCACATCGATCGACGTTGGGGTTCCAAGGTGCTGGAATGGCGACCTCGCACCGGAAGACGCAGTGTTGGAGTTTTTCTATTCTCAAACTGTGCGAAGTCTGTCAATCAGCACTTGGCCAGCGTTATGACTAGTCTAATGTAGACTGACAAAGAGTGGAGATGATGATATTTTCAAACAAAATGTTCTTTTTAGGGTTCCGTGCCTCAAAAGGGAAAAATATACTGAGCTCTCGCGTCACGTCATCTCACCTTTTCCGTATCGCTCCATTACCGCAGGAACCCACTCAGTTATGCGTTATGCCTGTAATTTTGTTTTCAGCCTCCAAAATACGGCGACTATTCGACAGTGCGCAAAGACCCTTAGGGTGCCTGTCCACTGCAGCGGAGCGGAGCGGAGATGTGTATAGTTGGCCAATTAGAATTTCATCAGATGACGGAATAAAAATATCACGTTATTTACCGACAATCTGATAGGTCTGCTCAACACATCTCCGCTCCGCTCCGCACCAGTGGACAGGCAGCCTTAGGCTGCCTGTCCACTGGTGCGGAGCTTGGTAGCGGAGCGGAGCGAGAAAGTAATGTGGAGCGGAGTTGCGGACTGCGTTTTTCCATACGCGGAGCTAGGTTGCGAGCACGCGACGAGTCATTTGAGCTACTGGCGGCGGGCAATTGGTTCCCCGCTCCGTTTTCCCGCTCGGCTTCCCCGCTACGCCTCACTGCTATCTTTCTCATCTGCGGAGCCCCACTCCGCGTTAAAATGTACGGTTTTTTAAACTAGTCCGCAAATCCTTGAAGCAGACCGGGAGTTTTATGCAATTCTATTAATTAGTATTTGCACTGCTCGGCTCCGCTTCTCTCTTTTCCGCACCAGTGAATAGGCAGCCTTAACCTAAGATACAAAGTGGAGATCGTCGTAAATGAAAAATTCATCTTTTCCCTTACTTAATATAAGGAAACCGCGGGCAAAAGCTAGGAATAATTAAAAAGATTTCGCTTTCCGACTTTCATCTCTCGAACGTAGCGAGACGAAGAACATCAAAATAATATTTGCGGAAATAAGTGCGGAAATTGTTTTTTCGCTCCAGTGGGCATTTTAATTGAATATATAATATATCTATCCCCAAAACAATGGCTCAAATCAAATTGAATATTGTATTAGGTACAATCGATCGAACCTACAAAATGTAATTGTAGGTTAGGTTTGTTTCAGACCAATCGATTCAGTCGACGTTTTAATAGGTCCTACCTACTTGTTGAAATAGGTCCTATTATTACGGACATGACTGACTGACTGACTGACTGACTGATCTATCAACGCACATCTCAAAGTACTGGACGGATCGAGCTGAAATTTGGCATGCAGATAGCTATCATGACGTAAGCATCCGCTAAGAAAGGATTTTGGAAAATTCAACCCCTAAGGGGGTGAAATAGTGGTTTGAAATTTGTGTAGTCCACGCGGACGAAGTCTCGAGCATAAGATAGTTATAGGATATTTTTAAATATTTTTTTTCGCCTTTTTTATGATGACTTATCAGTAATCATCATTAATATCACCTGTCTTCGTTCTGGTCACACCCTATATAAACGCTACGCGTAAAGTTGATAGTAGGTATAAGTGCCTACTTATACTTTGATAGAGATATTCCATTAAGTAATGCATTTCAGTGTTTGATATAAGTCAAGTTATTCCAATTTATATCATCTCTGTCTATAAGGAGAAATAGATCGATATATTTCACTAAAACATTCGTTTTAAAAATATCCCACCAGCTAAAATGTCGCCTTTACGCTCTGAAGGGGCAGTCTATTTTTATACGACGCTAACGCCATCAGACGTAGAATGTCAATCACTATAACCCCCCCCCCCCCCCCCCCCCATTTCGAAATACCCATAGAAACCCATCGCTCCGATAAATGGTATGTCCCGTGGTCCCATAGTACTTCCTTGCTTTACACCATTCTAAAAAAGCAAGAAACTGTATGTTGTACAGTGAGTTAACTGACCTTTCTTAACATGTAGGTAATTATTTACCTCTTTATGAGCAATCTAACTTTGATGAGTTTCCATCCTTATGTCGTCGACATCCCATTTACACGCACGAAACGTTTTGCGTCACCATTCCTCATACGCATGGCTAAGGTTTGGAATACTCTTCCACGATATGTGTTTCCTAACAATTACAACCCGGGTATCTTTAAAGAAAAAACGGCCAAGTGCGAGTCAGGCTCGCGCAATTCCGTACTACAGTCGTATTTTTTCGACATTTTGCACGATAATTCAAAAACTATGATGCATAAAAATAAATAAAAATCTGTTTTAGAATGTACAGGTGAAGACCTTTCATATGATACCCCACTTGATATAGTCACTCACTTCGAAAGTTGAAAATACTAATTATTAGTTCATGACCACAATTTAATTTTTTTTGTGTGATCTAACCCTAAATTCACGGTTTTCAGATTTTTCCCCAAATGTCAGCTATAAGATCTACCTACCTGCCAAATTTCATGATTCTAGGTCAACGGGAAGTACCCTGTAGGTTTCTTGACAGACAGACGGACAGACAGACAGACAGACAGATAGAAAACTAAGTGTGAATAGGCATCTTCTAGGTAAAGGCATCCCATCTTCGGTCCCATCATCACTTTCCATCAGCTGTGATTGTGGTCAAGCGTTTGCCTATAATCAATAAAAAAATCCCAAGTAGGCATTTCCGATTTTCTATCCACTTCTATGATCTACACATAAATAAATAAGACAAGAAATAGAGAGATTGAAAAGCATTGTAATAAGCTAGTCATTTCCTGCAAACCTCAAAAGTCTTATGATAAAAAAAACTGTGTGCCCAGTAATGTGACTCTATAATATCTACCTATATCAAGTGATCAAAAGTTATTCAACAAAAGCTATTCTTATGAAGTAAGATGTTAATCTCAACGTCCCCAAAAATTATTTATCGTCGAACCATCAGAGAAAACAGATTAAACACTAATACATTGGGCGTGACTAAAAAAAATAAAATGGAGATGGAAAAAGACCTATCGGATAGTGATGTGACATAGCTATAAGAAAAATACTGGATATACCGCTGGATTCCGGCAGCAGAAGACCATGGCGTGCAGAAGCCCCTACCAGAGACCTATGCCCAGCAATGGACATCTCTGGTTGATGACGACGACTCGCAATAACAAAATGCTGCTAGGTAACGTGGGATATCCGGCAGAAGCTAATGTCTGTCTCACTCACTCATAATATGAACAACAATACCCGCTGCCCAGCTATTGAGGTGTGTTTCATTGTGTTTCTTCATTCATTCGTTTCACTTTTGCGGTTTTTAGGGTTCCGTACAGTGGCGTGCAGCTCATAGAGGCATAAACGCACTGCTTACCCTCATTGTAATAAATCAATGCTTATTTTTCATTATAACCTGCCGTAAAATAAGTTCATACCTAAATGCATACCCTGGCTTGAACTCCTGTGCACGCCACTGGTTCCGTACCTCAAAAGTAAAAAGGGAACCCTTATAGGATCACTTTGTTGTCTCTCTGTCTGTCAAGGAACCTACAGGGTACTTCCCGTGTAGGGCTGCACTTGTGCGTTTTTATTTATACGCATTTACGCGCGGCACTTTGCGGCAAATTTCAATTAATGTCTGGAAAAAAAAGCTTTGCTTCAAATACTTGAACGGGGAACGTATCCAGCGTTTGAGTATCTGCGCTAGGTTTCCGTCCTAGCAGGCAGCGTAAAAAGTGTCAGTCCCCTTCGATATCCGGGATTCTAAATTTGTGGCACAACTGCGGCCCCGGGACAGTTGCCGGGCATTCTCTAGTGTTGCCAGTCTATACCATTTTAAAGTACCTTATATTTTAACACACCCGGCCCCTCATTTACATCCATCATTATGTAACATGATGTACCATGAAGCTGTGATAGCCTAGTGGTTAGGACGTCCGCCTTCTAATCGGAGGTCGGGGGTTCGATCCCGGGCACGCACCTCTAACTTTTCGGAGTTATATGCGTTTTAATTAATTAAATATCACTTGCTTTAACGGTGAAGGGAAACATCGTGAGGAAACCTGCATGCCTGAGAGTACTTCATAATGTTCTCAAAGGTGTGTGAAGTCTACCAATCCGCACATGGCCAGCGTGGTAGACTATGGCCAAAACCATTTTCACTCTGAGAGGAGACCCGTGCTCACTAGTGAGCCGGCAATTGGTTGATCATGATGATGATGAAATCCATATAGGCGTAAGAAGTTTCCGTTTCATAATTATAAAGAAATACCATTTCAGTGAATCTAGATCACTCCTATATAAAGAATACCTCCCCAAACTCCTTAGAATATACACCGAAGTGAATATGCAAACTAAATCTGACTGGGATATGACTGCGAGTCTAGACAGTCGCGTCAGCTGACTCATGTCTGGAACGCGACCATTTATTTAGATTTCCTTTTGCAATGACGTGGAAAACAAATTTTTTGGTCTGAATTAATTTGTCACAGAAAAACATGATGCATTTAAATTCGAAACGTATTATAAGCGTCAAAGTGTTATTTCAACCGTTTGGTGTGGTGCATGTCAACGGGTTGCGAAGCTGAAGTGGCAATGGGCAGGGCACATAGTTCGTACAACCGATAGACGTTGGGGTCCCAAGGTGCTGGAATGGCGACCTCGCACCGGAAGACGCAGTGTTGGAAAGACCCCCACTAGGTAGACGGACGACATCAGACGAGTCGCAGGGAGCCGCTGGATTCAGGTGGTGCAAGACCGTGGTGTATGGAAGTACCTACAAGAAACCTATGTCCAGCAGTGGACGTCTATCGGTTGATGATGATGATGATGATGATGTCCCAATATCATGTACATGGTATCATGTATCAGGTACATGTGGCAGTTGTGGCTATCGTTCAGTGACGCGCTGCTACGCAGACGTGATAATGATCCGTCATCTATCAATTCTGATTGGTTTGCTTATTATCAGAGCATTTCTTAGTAAAATGTCTCTACTTCGTCCGCTGCAGTGGACAGGCACCCTAACGAGGGACTATTTCCCCCGCAGCACGATACAGATCATCAAACGACACGTCTAATAAGACAAAGATAGACGTAAAACAAAATTCTCGGAACTAACAAGTCACGACACTCCTCAATCAAAGGGCACTGTAAAAAATAGGAAACGCGACTTCAATACTTAATGAGAATAGGAACCGTGGATTCGGCGCTATTAAAGAGGGCCGGACGTTTATTTTTACATTTTTTGTAGGGTTGCCAACTATGTGTAACAAGCGCATTGTGAACTTGCTGTTGATGTAATGTAAAATTAAATTAAAATTAAAGTAACATTAAATTTAAATTAAAATAAAATTAAAATTAAATTAAAATTATATCAAAATTAAATTTACATTAAATTAAATTAAATTAGTTAAAATAAACTGTGTGCTGAAAAAATAAAACATCAGAATGTCTGGTTTACCTGAATTAGAGTAACTATAACTGAGCCATTACAAACGTGTGAAATGAGTCATAAATCATTTAATAATAATAATAATAAATAATAATAATTTTATCGGACCTCTCGCTCACACTTACAAGCCTTATGGAACTGGAACCTGATGCTCGGGTGTTGGTTGGTTTGTTGATAGTCGATAACAGGTTATAAAGAGCGAAGGAGAGATCAGCTACCTGCGTCCGAACGGCATCCCTTTATCGATAATGGCATTGTCACAACCCTATGACCGTAATTATTTATGACCTAGTTCGCACGTTCATAATGGCTCTAATATGCAGCATAATATATTTTTGTTTTTGAAATCATAAATTTCTATAGTGGCAGTATTGGTTTAGCAACACAGAAAAAAATTAGTATCCGTAGTTTCAAGTCTTAACCGCGACGCGTGCGCGAAATGACTATTTTGACAAAGGACCCCGGATGGGTTCGAAACTTTTTTTTTTAACGCTGCTAGTCGGGCTAACGTCGACTAAATACGTGAATCTAGCCATTGAGATATATTATATATAAAGATGTTTCTTACATTAGAATTGTTTATTAAATTAATGTGATTCTGCAAAATAAAGAAATTGAATTGAATTGAATTGTTAATTATAGACTTGAAACAAAAGATTTCAGCTACAAATTATATTAAACTAGCTGATCCGCCCCGGCTTGGAGTTTTCCAGGAAATGTTCATATAAACATTATCCCCTATTTAACTCATTTGGAAATTTCTAACCGACAGTCCAAATATTGTTTTTTTAGAATATAACTTTGAAAAATGGGTGAAATGTCCAAAAATCCTTTCTTTTAGTATTTTTCAATGATTCAGGCGACTGCTCTACTGAAAAAAGATGAGAAAAGATGAATGAGACACCCCTAATTATTATCTTAACGTGTGGAGCTAGTAACGAGGAAATAAATGGAATTTCAGTCTTACACTTTCCTGAGTGAACGAACGGACGGACGACTTGGCTTGTGCCGGGCTATTTATATATAGTAGAGAGGGCGCGCGGCCGCCCTCTCCTTTTGTTCCTATTACGTTGAAAAATAGATTTGAATTTCGAAGGGTGAAGTGAGAGTTTCATGCGCGTGAGTCAGTGATGCTCGGCGCGCCGGCGCGTGCGCTAAATCGCGCTGAATTCGATTTTCAAAATGTTTCAGTGGTGTGCGTGATCTATGTGTTAGTGATTTTTATGTGTGCTTTATGTTGCCCTTTTTCGGAGCTTCTCCTTATTGGTAAGTTGTTTTGGGAGATTTTTATTTGGTTATTTCTAATTTGAGTTAGATTTCGTTGAGTATTATATTGGCCACGTGTTTCTAATATTAGGTGGCCCGTCCTGAATATTTTAATGTGGCCTTTTTGTAGTTATTTTATGGGGTCGTTATTTTTGGATATTGCTATGCTATCAAATTAAACCAATCGTAAGTAGTTTCAAATATTGTGCAAAATATGGTTATACTTGTATTGAAGAATACCTAAAAGCAGTGCTCGGCAAAAAAAGAGAGCCTCTAGCTCCACCGGTAAAGGAGTGGACTGAAAACCGAAAGGTCGACGGTTCAAACCCCGCCCGTTGCACTATCGTCGTACCTACTCCTAGCACAAGCCTGACCCTTAGTTGGAGAGGAAAAGGGGATACAAGTCATTTAACATGGCTAATATTCTTTTAAATAAAAAACTGCCATACCGCTTCCATCCACGGTGAGATTGCAGTCAAGGGGTAACTTATACTTATCTGAATAAAATAAAATATGGTGAAACTCCTAAGGGTTCCTTGTTTACTACGAAATCTTAAAAATGCTTTACCTACAGTACCTACGCGGCCGAAAATAGGATAGTTTTGTAGTGAATTGTCCCTGTCGTCGAGACCGATAAAACGTCACATATGTATGAGTGACAGAGACAACGATCTACAAAGCCGAAATCTCATTCTACAGTTCGATCGATGTACATTACTTTCAAAATTCAAATAATTTATTCAAAATAGGTTATAAATTATTACTCTTTTTGATAGTCGGTTGTTGGATTTGTAAGATATAGTGGTGATAATTATTACGCGAACTTAAAACTAAAGCTACAAGGGTTCCAAACGCGCCCAGGTCTGAGAAGAGCCCACATAAAACTCAGCCGGGTACTGTACGATTGCGTACGAATCTTACAGGTAGCCTGATAGTCTTTTCACACTTACTACGTCATTATAGCCCAGTCTACACTCGCACCGAACTCGCACTACAAAGCGACATTGTACATGGTTTCTCCACAACAAAAGGACTGCGAACTAGTTACTAGACTGAAAAGTTCCAACACTTGCAGCCACGGTTCGCACGTGAATGTCGAGCGAACTATACAGAAGTCAAATTGAAAGAGTTGAAAATGCAACAAACCATTCTGACAGGGGATAAATTGTGGCATAGGTAATACAGAGTCAACTAACAAGTGGAGATGTGCCATTTCACAGGTAGCATGTGAAAAATCATATGAAAATTATTTCATAAATTACTTTTTATAAAATAAATGTAACACTTGATATCTTATTAAAGTAGCCACCAAGCCTGTAAATATTCACGAAGCAAAATCATACTGAAAATTATTGTATTTAATTCTATTTTATTTTTTAAACATTGCAGTTGTACGGTCATCGACCCGTGCTAAAGAACGCGCGAGCGAGAACACTCGCTGCATGTTAGAAAGGGAAAACATCTAATGTAGCAAACAATCAAAAAAACTATCGTTTGCAACGTGAAAAAGAGAATTTCCCACGCAAAGTACGAAATTTCACTATCCGTGAAAATAAATGACTGCTAATTATCTAACAAACCAAAATTAAAGGTAACAAACGATTGTAAGTGCAAAAATTTTAAAAAATCACTTACCGTGAAAAATCGCCTGTGAAATCGCGGTGAAGAAAAATAATTGTTTCGCCAAATGAAAATGATTTAAAATTAGCTATCATGCCCATTGCCCAACGCTACTAACAAACTTGCCTGCAACCAGCTGAAATGGCGCATCAAAAGTTACGCTTGCTGCAAAATTAATAAACGGGCCAGTGCCCCCATTCTTTTAATAATTTCCCGGCCGACCGACGATTTCCAATTAGGGTCGCCACGTTTTTAGACGTGTTCGGACTTGTTCCAGTGCTCTGCACGCCTAACATGCGCCCCCCCCCGAGAAAATTTTATTCACGCATTTACTCGTCTTATTTCTATGAATGAACACGAGAAAATTCGTAGACAACATTTTCTCGTGGGGCGCAATTATCGTCTAGTCAGTACGCATAGTACGAGATTTTATGTTTCACCAACGTTGCTAGTATTCGAGTGTCGAAAACCTACCGCATTATAGTAAACTGGATCTTAACTGCCTTGTTTTAAAGCTCAAGTTTGTCTACACATCTACAGCCAGCGTTCCAAGCGGGAACGTTGCGAAATTAAAATCAGTGGCATTAAATTTTTGACTTCAATTCAAGGCTCTTTACGTCCATTTTACTTTGACGGTGTTGTGTTTCGACTCTCGAATTCTAGCGTTTGGTGAGACGTAAAATCTTATACTACGGGTACTGAGCAAAGTCAAAGTGCGCTCTATAGATTTCAGCCTTAGACCCTATTTAGGTGTCTTCTATAAAATATCATCATGGTGACCCTATTTGCACCGGCCATTACCCGGAGTGATAACGAGTGGTCTCAGCTGTTCGATAAAAAGTATTTTAGCTGTAACCTCACCTAAAGTGGCATATTTTGGTGTACAGTACACGTAGTACAAGATTTTACGTCTCACCAAACCAACCAAACCAAATTCGAGAGTCGAAATACTTCCGCGTTACAGTAAACTGGATCTTAAATACCTTGTTTTAAAGCTCAAGTTTGTCTACACTTCTACAGCCAGCGCTCCAAGCGGAAACGTTGCGAAATTAAAATCAGTGGCATTGAATATTTGACTTCAATTCAAGGCTGTTTAGGTCCATTTTACTGTAACGCGGAAGTATTTCGACTCTCGAATTTGGTTTGGTTTGGTGAGACGTAAAATCTTGTACTACGGGTACAGTACATTTTTACGTTTCGTGATTTCAGTGGAAAAATGTTTTAATTTTCATTATGATACGCAGAAAGTTTTGTTATAGTATTATTAGCTATTATCTACAGATAACTTACCTATACTTAGTCTATTTTTAGGGTTCCGTACCTCAAAAGGAAAAACGGAACCCTTATAGGATCACTTTGTTGTCTGTCTGTCTGTCAAGAAACCTACAGGGTTCTTCCCGTTGACCTAAAATCATGAAATTTGGCAGGTAGGTAGATCTTATAGCTGACATTTTGTGTAAAAATCTGAAAACCGTGAATTTGTGGTTACATCACACAAAAAAAATTGTGGTCATAAACTAATAATAAGTATTTTCAATAATAATCGAATAAGATAATTACTATATCAAGTGGGGGTATCATATGAAAGGGCTTCACCTGTGCATTCTAAAACAGATTTTTATTTATTTTTACGCATCATAGTTATTTAATTATCGTGCAAAATGTCTAAAAAATACGACTGAAGTACGGAACCCTCGTTGCGCTAGCCTGACTCGCACTTGGTCGGTTTTTTAATCCCGGAGACAAAAATGACGTTTTGCGTGTTGCCTGTTTTTTACGGCTCTTTAAATAGTGATGTGGGGCAATTGATACTTACCGATAGATATTTGTCGGTATTCTTGTCAGATGTGTATGATACAACAAAATGTGTTGAAAATAATTCCAATTCAAACGAAATAATTTTGGGCTTGTTCTCAATTTATGACTTTGAAATACTATTGAATTTTTTTTTTGAAAATATTTATTTTTCTAGGAGAAAAAGCGTTTACCCTGATAGGTAGATATAGGTTTTTCAATCTTACTTCAGGGTTCTAAAATTATATTAGTTTTGAATTATATCTATCTAATAATTCAAAAACGACTTCTTCACTACAGTAATTTTTTATCATGAGGCAAATGGAAATCAAGCGGTTTCTTTATCCATATCCATATTAATCCATACTTCCATACTAATATTACAAACGCGAAAGTGTGTCTGTCTGTCTGTTTGTCTGTCTGCTAGCTTTTCACGGCCCAACCGTGCAACATATTTGGATGAAACTCGGTACAGGAATAGCTCCCGGGAAAAAGGACATAGGCTGCTTTTTATCCCGGAAAATCAAAGAGATCCCACGGGATTCTTAAAAATCTAAATCCAAGAAATAGCTTGCATCCCGAGGAAGGACATAGGAAAATCAAAGAGTTCCCACGGGATTCTTAAACCTATAAATCCATGCGGACGAAGTCACGGGCGTCATCTAGATAAAGAATCCAACGAAGTCAACAATCAAGCATACAATACGCTCTATCTTATATCTAACATGCAATTACCATCTCAGGTCTTCATAAAGGCACTTTGATACCGTCCTTGTTATCACTGTCAACTTAGCCAAGTGTTGATATTCCACTTGAACCCGTATTGTGTTGGCATAGATAACAGAATTGCATGGCATCGTATCTATGGAGTGTATCTACTATGGACAAATTTCCGGAACTTTGCGACTCTTGATTATGTGCCTCGAAGGTTGTTGGTACGGTCCTCTTCGTTTATTATTCTAGTATGGACGCTGATTTAATATAATAATATAGAGCTTTGATTTATATTCTCATTCTGGTAAGGATAAAATAATTCTCGAGCTACCAACGATATCTATTATCTATACTAATATTATAAATAGGTACCGTACTTAAAGTAGGTATCTAACTTTGCAATGGCCTAACGGAGCTTCGTGTAATCATGAAAGCTAGTGAATAAATGCGAAAGCGAAAGCGGATACGAACGGAATACGGATTTGTGCACAGACGCCCTTAAAAGTAATAATGTTTAAGTTATGTGTATTTTTCTATGTCTACCATAATATTATTTTTGAGGGTAAAATAAAGCGAACAACGATTTTTGGGCTTATCTAAACTGAACTGTCTAAAAATGCGGCGTAACGGACAAGCGTGACAGCTGACAGTTGATGTCAAACTGAGTACCGACCGACTTTACCATAGGACAAATAAAATGGCAACACCCTTTATGAAAACAAAGGGTTATTTTTTGCAAGATAGGCTTGTGCTTAATGACTAGTCTCCTAATACAGTGGACCCCCGGTAATCCGACTAACACCTTCCTTTGTGAACCTGTATCAGCAAATAAATAAAATTGAAACACTTTGCAGTTCAGTGTCGGACTATCAAATTTGTCGGATTATAGAGTACTGTCTAAGACCCCCTATAGACCGGATTTTTTTATAAAAGAGTACATTGTAATCCGACAAATTACAGATCCAGTGATAAGAATCTATATGTTATAGATATTATGTTCTCTGAAGTAGAAATCATACTTCATTACGTATTCAAACTTCAAATTTAAACTAAGCAATCAGAATCAAAACAATACCCTACGCATCGATCACAAAAATGATAATGCATACAAGTTATACCTTCTTCAATCATGCATTAGCGAAGATTGACAAAAAAATATTCAATAATAAATAATACACCATGGCGGGGGGTGCCGGATTAGACAGGGGCCGGATTACCAGGGGTCAACTGTATATTTCAATGTGCCGATGTGCCTATGCTAAAAAGCAATGATGAGGTTCTAGGAGCACGCACACATCCCTTATACAAATCAAATCGTTTAGGTCCTACAAAATAACAGTGATATGAAAGTTATAATATTAAAAGCCTCAAGAGAAGCGTCGACTTAAACGAGACTTGAATCAAGGCAGGCAAAGGTCCGGAAATTCGGCCATCGCTGCCAGAAATTGGGCTACGAATTATTTATTTGTGTAAACTCCTAAATCATATTATTTTCATCATGGTTTCTATGGCAAAGTAATTTTTGAAAAAGATTTAATCAACTAGATACGACTATGTTTCGAAAAAATCGTTACAAATAATTTTTATCGGGACACAATTAGTACAAAAAAATTAATAATGATTCATTAATGGTAGATCTTCTCGAATGTCTTATTGTCAAGTCGTAACAATAGATCTAAATGAAATTAAATGTATGTTTCCGTGTACCTACCTATAGGATCATCATCATCATCATCCTTGGTCTACAAGGACAGAGAACTCACGTCACTATCATGCAAAGGAAGCTCGCTCGCGATTTGGCGTTGCTGTAAGCATTCCCAGGGGATATTAAAAAAAAACTCAATATCACAATACCTATTGGGTATTTGACTACATCAAAAATAAATCATTTCTTCGTGATTATTAAATAGAGGGTCTTCCAAAATACGTAAAATCCACGTCCTTTGTTAATTTAAAGTTTAATAACCATTTTAAATTACGATTAAACTATAAGAAAGTACGTCATTAATATGTGACGTCACATTCCAGTATTTCATACAATATCGCATACTAAGTGCGCGTTTTGATGTTTGATAAATAATTACTGCATTGACTAGTTATCAAATACCGTATTTTAGATATCCCATACTTCTCAGATACGATAAGTAATAATCAGAACATTTTTTCAAAAAATTCCGCCATTAATCTGCATTCCTTCACACGCTTTTTGTCAGCACTCACAACGCTAACGAAGGCAACAATAAGCTGGTATTGGATCGGTACGAGAACTGCAAGGATTTAGCAAATCCGTTCGAAATTGCGCGCGAGTCACAAATCCTTGCGCTTCGTATACGAGTGCGATCCGAAACAAATGTTAATTATTAATCACTTGAATGCTTAGCATGAGATTTACTTCTCATCAAAGTTGATAAAATTCGAAGATCGAAACACTTCAGCGTTAGAGTACTTGCAAAAATTAATCTAAAATGCATTGTATTCAAGCTCAAATTTATTACAATAAGCTGTTATTGGATGGGTACGAGAACTGCAAGGATTTAGCAAATCGTTCGAAATTGCGCACGACTCACAAATCCTTGCGCTTCGTATACGAATGCGATCCAAAACAAATGTTAATCCCTTGAATGCTTAGCATGAGATTTACTTCTCACCAACGTTGATAGAATTCGAACATCGAAACATTTCAGCTAAGCTAATTAGCTATTACATAAGCTTGTTAGTACTAAAAAGTGAATTTTCCGCTTGCAGGGGTTACCCTGCATTTGCAGTAGCCAGGTTGGGACTTGGGAGGCTACGCGACACAAAATAGATCGGCGACATTTTGCGGCATTCGAAATTGATGGCTTCATGCATCAGCGAGCCTCTCTGTGCAAACCTTGCGTCAATTCACTTCAAATTTGACGACCCGAAAATTTAGTCTAGGTTGAAACGCTCGAATGCTGAAATAGAATATCATCATCATCATGATCAACCCATTGCCGGCTCACAACAGAGCACGAGTCTCCTCTCAGAGTGAGAAGGGGTTTTGGCCATGGTCTACCACGCTGGCCATGTGCGGAATGGTAGACTTCACACACCTTAGAGGACATTATGGAGAAATCTCAGGCATGCAGGTTTCCTCACGATGTTTTCCTTCACCGTTAGAGCAATTGATATTTAATTAAATAAAACGCACATAACTCCGAAAAGTTAGAGGTGCGTACCCGGGATCGAACCCCCGAACCTCCGGTTAGAAGGCGGACCTAACCACTAGGCTATCACAGCTTCATACGTTTATGACAGAGTAATTACATACAGGTTAGTGAAAACCGCCTAGAGTTCTATGCAGAGCAATCGTGCGGTAACTACGTTCTTTCTAATAGCAGGCGGACATCTTAACCACAAAGCTATCATCATCATCATTATCATCATCAACCGATAGACGTCCACTGCTGGGCATAGGTCTCTTGTAGGGACTTTCACACGCCACGGTCTTGCGCCTTCTGAATCCAGCGGCTCCCTGCGACTCGTCTGATGTCGTCCGTCCACCTAGTGGGGGTCTTCCAACACTGCGTCTTCCGGTGCGAGGTCGCTATTCCAGCGCCTTAAGACCCCCAACGCACTATGTGCCCTGCCCATTGCCACTTCAGCTTCGCAACCCGTTGAGCTATGTCGGTTACTCTAATTGTCCTACGGATCTGCTCATTTCTGATTTGATCACGTAGAGAAACTCCAAGCATAGCTCTTTCCATCGCCCGCTGAGTGACTCTGAGCTTTCTTATGAGGCCCAGGGCTATCACGGCACGTCATTTGAGGTCATGAAATGGCATCATACAATGACCTCAATATAAAAACGCGACACCGATGCGTCATTCAACAACGCAACTAATTCGTCATTGCAACAAGCCACGTCAGGAACAGCTCTTCCGTCGACAAATTTATTTCTCCAACGCTAATTGGGTGGACAGATGAGTTCGATCCCGGACACGCACGTCAAACTTTTCGGAGTTATGAGCGTTTTAAAGTAATTAAATATCACTTGCTTTAGCGGTGAAGGAAAACATCGTGAGGAATTCTGCATACCTGAGAGTTAGAGATTGGGCAGAGATTTAGATTTTTAAAAAATCCGTGGGAAATCTTTGGTTTTCCGGGACAAAAAGTAGCCTATGTCACTCTCCAGGTCTTTAATTAGGTAGGTATACCGAAGCAAAAAATCACATCGACCCGTTGCTCCGTTGCAACGTGATTGAAGGGCAAACCAATAAAGCAACAAACGTTTGTGTTTGTTTGTTGGTTTGTCCTTCAATCACGTCGCAACGGTGCAACGGATTGACGTGATTTTTGCATTGGTATTGATAAAGACCTGGAGAGCGACATAGGCTACTTTTTATCCCGGAAAATCAAAGAGTTCCCACGGGATTTTTAAAAAACCTAATTCCACGCGGACGAAGTCGCGGGAATCAGCTAGTTTATTATAATATGTGTAAGCAGTGATGGGTAGGGGTTAAACAATATTTTCGCAAACTAAAACTTGTAATGCGTCAAAAAAAACACCTTTCTAATCATTTACAACCTTTTCCACCGTTTTCCAACAATGTTGTAAGCTTAGACTTGGCCAGTTTTGTATAATATTAGTTTATTATCATGAAACTAGATGGCGCCACCTGTTTATGACATCGCGGTTCAGTTTTAGTACTTGACGATGTATATAAGAATGTAATCGTGCTATGATTTTTTAATCCCGAGGAAACTCTTTGATTTTAACATTTTTTGATATCGGTTGTCCACATTAAGTGGAAACAACGATCTATTAAAATAAATGTAACAACTATAACTATTTACTACCAATTACAGTCATCGATGTTTCCAGTAGATTGTAGAATCGTTGCTTGAAGAAGATACACATACTTTTAGTTTTTGGATCAAATTCGTCCCCTCGAATTTTGGGTCTTATTTTCGTTCTTACTTCTTAATAACTTTTCAATAAAAAATGAACTAAGAGCCAGCACATGCCAGACCTTCATTATGTTATAAAAGCTGAAAGTTTCTCTTGCGTATTGTCCCCAACACTGGGAGGAAAGTTTGCTTGGATCATCTTGGCTTTAAGAGAAAACAGGTACTAAAGGTGTAAAAAATCTTACGTCAAAGTATAAAGACATTTTTTTTTACATTTTCTTCAGAAATAGTATTAGAAAATATCACGTCATGCTTTGCCAGACACTTAGGCTGAGATCTATAGAGCGCACTTTAACTTTGCTCTGACTTAAGATTGAGTTAAAACGAGACAGAGCTATATTTCTATCATAAGTCCGTCTCGTTTTAACTTTGTCTTAAGTCTAAGCAAAGTCAGAGTGCGCTCTATAGATCTCACCCTTAGTATCATGGCAACCCCCTGCCAGACACCCATGAAGTTTAAAAGTTTTTGTAAGTTCCCTCATACTCCGATTGCTATCTCAACCTGTCGCGAACTATAGTTAACACTGTAAAAAGTAAAAAACATTATTTTTCTAAAAAATATCTGTATTTATGTAGAAAAAACAACCCCTATCCACAAATCGAAAGCACACCCTCAGATCTTCCGGCCCGCGTGACAGCAAAATGTGGCTTTTAACTCAAACGAGGCCTTTTGATGTGTGATCCCCAGTACGGAAGAAATTACATAATTAAGGGATACGTTACATTACGAATACCTTCAGTCGTGCACCCTGTGTTTACCTCTGTAAACATGCCCTTTGATGTTACGTCTACACAGTACAAACACACTCACACATAATTAACTAGGTATACTAATAAATAAAATTGAATTGAGTAGGTAATTTTTTTTTAATCGATAGAAAAACTTTGCGACGTTGTTCCATAAATTTGGATTCCAACTCCTCAATCCTGATGCTGTACCTATGGGACCTGACCACAAATAATAATGGGATTTAGAAACTGTCGGTTATACATTGGTACCTATTGGAGGTACCTACCAAGTAAAGGCTTTTGAACTCGGGTCCAACTCTTCAGCCCTGATGCTGTAAAGAATTGCATTCTTAAATCATGGGATTTTTAAATTGTTTTTACGAAATTTGGTACTGAGATATCTTGCATATCGGGGACGGACTACTTTTTGTCCTGGAAAGTCAAAAGTTACTACGAAATTCACGCGGGCAAGCGGGTGCGATCTATCAACGCACAGCTCAAACTATTGGACGGATCGGACTGAAATTTGGTATACAGATAGCTATTATGATGTAGACATCCGCTAAGAAAAGGTTTTTGAAAATTCAACCCCTAAGGGGGTGAAATAGGGGTTTGAAATTTGTGTAGTCCACGCGGACGAAGTCGCGAGCATAAGCTAGTAAATTCTTGGGAATTGAATTTTCAAAAATCTTTTCTTAGCGGACGCCTACGACATAAAAGCTATCTGCATGCAAAGTTTGAGCCCAATCCGTCCAGTAGCTTGAGCTGTGCGTTGATAGATCAGTCAGTCAGTCAGTCAGTCAGTCACCTTTTCCTTTTATATATTTAGATATCACGTAGTGTGTAGTTCATTTATTAACTATTCATATTCATTACTTTATTTATTATGGTTGTTTCCATATTAATGGACAACCGATATACAAAAATAAATCAAAGAGTTCCCGCAGGATATTTGCATGAATATGCATGAATAGGCAACAGTTAAAAGTTTAACTTTTCTTATACACTTCTTTGTGTACTGAAACTGAACTGCAATGTTACAAACGTGTGGCGCCATCTAGTTCCATAAGATAAAACTAATATTGTACAAAATGTCATACAAAATTGGCCAAGTTTTAAACTAATTGCATGCATACCTTAATATGCATAGTTGAATAAAAACCGGCCAAGGGCGAGTTGGGGCAATTTCTTTCAGGGTTCCGTACATAATTATGAATCCAGCCAGCCTCATTAGCTTAACGGTACTGAAATCCGAAACGTCGGCCTGCATTGAGTTTGTCGATAGGTATGTAAGTAGGTATAGAACAGTTCCGTATCCGAATTACTAGAAATAACACTTTAAAAAAAAATCAAAGTTTGATGGCGGCCATTTTGAAATTTTTATTATTTGTTGTTATAGTGGCATTGCAAAACAATTACATATTCTAAATATGTATTATACATAATAGTGAAAATTTCAACTTTCTACCTATTACGGTTCACGAGATACAGCCCGCTGACAGACAGACGGATGGACGGACGGACGGACAGTGGAGGTTTAGTAAAGGGTGCCGTTTGCAGCCTTCGGGTACAGACCCGACGAACTCCCTGGTGCTGTGGTAATAGCTGTTCTTACTAGTGGGAGGTTCCGGGTTCGATACCAGCCAGGGGTTTTTAATTTTATAATTTCTACATTTCTGGTCTGGTCTGGTGGGATGCTTCGGCCGTGGCTAGTTTCCACCCAACCGGCAAAGCCGTGCCGCCAAGCGATTTAGCGTTCTTGTACGATGCCGTGTAAAAACCGGGCATGGGTTTAATAAAACAAAACTGCCATACCCCTTCCAGGTTAGCCCGCTTCCATCAATTACCACCGTGGGGTGATTCTCTAACCCAGTGTCTAACAGAATGATAGCCACCGAGTTGGTTGGTTTTACATTGCTGCTTCACTGGGTGGTAGTAAAACATTTTTTCGTAGAAAACCTTCAACGGATTAAAAAATTACCTCCGTGGCTATCGTTCAGTGTTAGACACTGAGTTAGAGAATCGCGCGCCGGTCAGGTGAGATCGCAGTCAAGGGTTAACATGTATCAGAATTTTTAAAAAAATCGGCCAAGTGCGAGTCAGGCTCGCGCAATGAGGGTTCCGTACTACAGTCGCCATTTTTTTGACATTTTGCACGATAATTCAAAAACTATGATGCATAAAAATAAATAAAAATCTGTTTTAGAATGTATAGGAGGAGACCTTTCATATGATACCCCACTTGATATAGTTATCTCACTTCGAAAGTTGAAAATACTAATTATTAGTTCATGACCACAATTTAATTTTTTTTGTGTGATCTAACCCTAAATTCACGGTTTTCAGATTTTTCCCCAAAGGTCAGCTATAAGATGTACCTACCTGCCAAATTTCATGATTCTAGGTCAACGGGAAGTACACTGTAGGTTTCTTGACAGACAGACGGACAGACAGACAGACAGACAGACAACAAAGTGATCCTATAAGGGTTCCGTTTTTCCTTTTGAGGTACGGAACCCTAAAAATTAGCTCCGTGACTATCGTTCAGTGTTAGACACTGAGTTAGAGAATCACTGGTCAGGTGAGATCGCAGTCAAGGGTTAACATGTATCAGAATTAAAAAAAAAAAGGGCCCTAAAAAAACAAATTAAAGAATCAGTACCCTTATTTTGTTGTATAGTGTTGGTTTGTTGACTTGTCCTTCAATCACGTCGCAAAGGTGCAACAGATTGACGTGATTTTTCGCATGGGTATAGATAAAGACCTGGAGAGTGACATAGGCGGGATTTTTATCCCGGAAAATTAAAGAGTTCCCGCGGGATTTTTAAACAACCTAATTCCACGCGGACGAAGTCGCGGGCATCAGCTAGTGAAATAATAATAACTGTATATCCGTCCTATCCCCCCCCCCCTCCCCACAGCATTTTAATTTCCTCAATCAATTGGATCGGCCTTTGTGTTTTCATCCCCTCGACAGAGTAAATATTTATTTAGCAGCCGCTTCCACCCACGTGGGCCTTATCGCTTCAGTTACATTTATACAGACTCATACAGGATTATCCTATACGAGCTCTGTGATGACCTGCAATATCGTTTCAGTATTTTTCGAGTTCCGTACCTCAAAAGGAAAAACGGACCCCTTTTAGGATCACCTTGTTGTCTGTCTGTCTGTCTGTCTGTCAAGAAACCTACAGGGTACTTCCCGTTGATCTTATAGCTGACATTTGGGGGAAAATATGAAAACCGTGATTTAGGCTTACATCACACAAAAAAATTAAATTGTGGTCATGAACTATTAATTAGTATTATCAATTTTCTAAGTAAGATAACTACATATATCAAGTGGGGTATCATATGAAAAGTCTTCACCTGTGCATTCTAAAACAGATTTTCATTTATTTTTATGTAGATATCATAGTTTTTGAATTATCCTGCAAAATGACGAAAAAATACGACTGTAGTACGGGACGCTCATTGCGCGAGCCTGACTCGCACTTGGCCGGTTTTTATATTACAACTAGCTGATGCCCGCGACTTTGTCGCGTGGATTAAAAAAAAATTTTACGCCCCTATTATTGCAATTCAATACGGGGTTTATCATTTCACGAGTAATGCTTATAATGTTTTAATGTAAACTAGTTTATGCTCGAGACTTCGTACGCGTGGACTACCTACACAAATTTCAAACCCCTATTTTACCCCTTTAGGCGTTGAATTTTGAAAAATCCTTTCTTAGCGGATGCCTACGTCATTATAGCTATCTGCATGCCAAACTTCAGCCCGATCCGTCCAGTAGTAGAGCTGTGCGTTGATAGATCAGTCAGTCAGTCAGTCAGTCACCTTTTCCTTTTATATATGTACATAATATATAAAGATAACGGGTACATACCACGATTAATTTGACGTCCCGTCCCGTCGTGACCACGACCCGTGCAATTGGGTTGAAATATCGACAAATAAAAACATCAAAATAATTGTGATATGTACCTGTTTTTTTGCATGGCTATAGTCAAAGATCTGGAGAGTGACACGATGCTACTTTTTATCTCGGAAAATCAAAGAATTCCGCACAGGATTTTAAAAAACCTAAATCCACGCGGACGAAGTCGCGGGCATCAGCTAGTAAATCAATATTTCATTGAAAACCAAATCTCTTTTCCTTTAAGTTTAAAATGGTCTTATAAATAATTTGATTGCTTTTACTTAACAAGTTCTTACCATTGTAAGAAGCCGCAGAGCCAGAAATTGGGGAAGCTGAGTAATAAATAATGCATAAGCTTAGAATCGACTTCCTTCGTAACCCCTTTTCCATCAGACAATGGAAATATTTGTCCTCTTGAAGAAAATAGGTTACACATACTATAGTACTACTATAGAATCCTTGCATTCCTTGCTGCTTGAGAGAACGAAAAACTTGTTGAAAACAATAATGCTCAGTACCCGTAGTATGAGATTTTACGTCTCACCAAACGTTGCTAGAATTCGAGAATCGAAACACAATAACATCAAAGTAAAATGGACCTAAAGAGCCTTGAATTGAAGTCAAAAATTCAATGCCACTGATTTTAATTTTGCAACGTTTCCGCTTGGAGCGCTGGCTGTAGATGTGGTGACAAACTTGAGCTTTGAAACAAAGCATTTAAGATCCAGTTTACTATAACGCAGAAGTGTTTCGACTCTCGAATTCTAGCAACGTTTGGTGTGACGTAAAATCTTATACTACGGGTACAGCTGACAATAATAAGAGATGTACCTGCAGGACGCGGCAAAAAATAATGTGCATCGACCTTTAGAATGACATTTCGGCTTTGTAGAGCGTTCTCTGTCACTCATAACTAATGACGTTTTGTCGGTTTCATCGACCTCTGTCGAATGCCATCCATTCCATTAGCGGATTTGTAGACCATTGTAGAGTCTACAAATCCGCTATCTCCTTCTAAAGGTCCATGTAGGTACCTACTTTATTTTCTGCCGCGTACTATACTTAGGTAAATACAGAGGCGTCTCTAGCCCTTGTGGCGCCCGTGTGCAACCAGTACCCTGGCGCCCTCTAGTCTAGTAGGAGCAGGGTCAAAATGTAATACTAACAGTTATATTTTCAAACGGAAATTCGGATGCAAATGGTGCAATTTTAAATGATGATTTTAAATGATGACGGCGTCGGCCATAACACGAGCGCAGGGTCTTTGAGAGCGCCGGCATCGACGCATCTTTGGACGTGTCGCATTAGAGGGCGCTCGGCGCCCCCTTAGACCTGGCGCCCGTGTGCGCCCCACACCCTGCACCATAGGTAAAGACGCCTCTGGGTAAATAGTACCTTCCAGGATATATCTTATCAGCGCTATATTGACCTTCTTCTTCTTGTGTCGCTTCCTCAATTTTGAGGATCGTGGCTCCCTTTTGATATGCTTAATCTTTGCTACGATGTTTTTCCATTTTCCTCTGTTTCGCGCCGCGTGGATTGCATTGCGGATAGGTGTGTCGACCGCCTCTTTTATTTGGTCTACCCAACGTCTCGGGCTACGTCCGCGGGGTCTCTTTCCTTCGATCTTCCCAGTGACCATGATTTTTTCAATATTGCTGGCGTCCTTGTGATGTGACCGAAGTACTCGAGGGTCCTTCGCAGTCAGATGATATTGACCTTAAAAGTGCGGAAATCGAAAAATAGCCTGTGAAATCACTGTGTAGAAAAACAATAATTTCACCAAATGAAAATGATGTCCAAGTAGCTATAATGGCCACCTGTAGTTTAATTTTATAATTTTTATAGTTTTACCTACACTTCAAGGTAATTTCGAAATAATTCTAAATCATATCAAAAATTGCGGACCGGCAGGATTCGAACCCGCGTCTCCTGGGATCGCTAAGCTACGGTTCGCTTGGTGCCAATGACGGTGATATGTATGTTCACTCAGTACTGAAGCGACTGTTAATGCCATCTAGTAGCGACACTTTGCAACTATCGAAACTACTAAAACTATCTGTAGTTTAAACTCAACAACATACTTTCATTACAAGCTTGTAACTACCTATGACCTATTTACATAGTTGGATGAACTTTCCGATGAGCTACGTACTCCATAAAATGACGTTATCGGACGATCGTCGTGTCAGTTCGTTCGGAAATTTCATTTGTCACCGACTGCTGTGACCACTGACCTCTACTAATACAAGTACACTGGACTTGCGATTACCGACTTGTTTTTGAAGCAACTTGATTTGCGTCATCTTGGGGCTGACAGCGTCAATGAGCTTCATATGAGCATTCTCGGAACTTAATGTTATTGATGAGACATTTGTGAACATAGTGTCAGCACGAAGACTATTAATTGACACACCTAGTACCAATTTTGACGACCTCGGCAGATGAAATCGGAAATATGTGGCTAGTTATTGCCCTACCGGCACGGACGTGCCGTCAAACGCTGTAGCGTTCTAGTACGATGTTTTGTAGTAACCAAAGGATTATTAAAAACTGTCATGTACCTTCCAGGTTAGCTTTCCATCTTAGACTGCATCATCATTTACCACCAGGTGATATTGCAGCCAAGGGCTAAGTTGTATCGGAATATAAAATAAAAATAAAATCCCAGTACGCTCGGTGGTGTGCTTCGAATCCTCACAAAAAATAGCTGTCAATTTGTATGGCACACCTATTCCAGCGTACTAGTATGTCCATTTCAGTGGCTGTGACAGCGAGCTGGTCGATTTTACAATTAACTTCCTGTTATACATTCATTTCAATGAAGTATGGAACTAAATGAATTCGGTTTAACTTTTTTAGAATTTTATTTTTAGCTAAATTGATGAACGATTGTGACGTACGAATATACGATTCAGTAAAAAGTGGTAGGTATTGCTAATAAAATTACAAAATGACACATTATGGCAGTGGTCCGATCGCCGACGATGAACGAGAACTAGAAGCGAGTGTATAGTTTCGATAGTTTTGTCGCCGGGCTATAAGCGAGTGTGCAAGTGTGACGAGCGAACATGGGATGCATGCAAGCTATCAGCTACTCTATCCTATCCTATTACATACCTATATCCGTAGGAATCCTACGGATATAATATATAGGCTATACTTCTTATCCTAAAAAATCGAGTAGTTTCCTTGGGATTTTCAAAAATCTAATTCCATGCGGATGAAGTCGCGGGCATCTTTTAGATTCTAGTTAAATACCTACTTCATAAAATCGAAAATGATTTTATCGAAAATCATCATCATAATATTCTTCGAATCAACCGTCAAATCTGCAAACATCGCAACGTGTATCATAGTTTTACGGCGTAATAATTTCCATCAGAGTCCTTGTAAATTTAGAACACACACACCCCGTTTCCTTAGGATTTTCAAAAATCTAAATCCATGCGGATGAAGTCGCGGGCATCTTCTAGATTCTAGTTTAATACCTACTTCATAGAATGGAAAATGATTTTAACAAAAATCACCATCATATTCTACCGAATGTCTCCAAGCGTCGTAATCAACATTTTTACGGCGTAACAATATCAATCAGAAATTATGTAAGAATAACGATTTCATCGTTATCGTAATCGTCAACAAATTCTGCCCTTTGATTGGCTGTGAAAAAATGTAAACAGCGAATCAACCAATCAAAGGGCAGAATTTGTGGACGATTACGATAACGATGAATACGTTTTTCTTACACAATCGGGGGGCAGAGTCCTTGTAAATTTAGAACACAATTTGTCTCACGAGAGCAACCGCTGGTGACAAAACCCGAACGCCACAATTTCATTTTCCATTCATGCGTACGCCTCTCATTATTCGCCGGGCGCGTATGCCTTAATAGTATGTAAATGAGCGCGCACTGAATACAATTTGGCGTCTTTTGTTCTATCTGAAATATTGAATTGCTGTAATAAATATAAACATACCAGAAGTGAAGTTAAATATTAATCACGATGCGCAGAGGCTTAGAGTTTTACCGTTTATAATAACCTAACTACAGTATTAACTAAATTAGGGCACAATAATTGCTATTGCAACCACTCAATCAAAATGGCGATCTAAACACAAAAAGCATTTACTAGTTGATGTATCTCGAGTCGGAACGAGACTTCGAGAGCTCAAAAACCACCAACCAGACGCATTTATACAATCGACTCAAGATGGCTTTCTCGCAACAGATCACGTGACATCCGTTTCGAAAGGCGGCAATTACAAGTGCGATAACATAAAATACTCGAAAATCGGTAAAAATGTTACCCTATATCAATACCCATATTATTATAAATACGAAAGTGAGTTTGTGTGTTGGTTTATCCTTCAATCACGTCGCAACGCAGCACCGAATCGACGTGATTTTTTGCATGGGTATAGTTAAAGACATGGGGAGTAACCTAAGCTACTTTTTATCCCGGAAAATGGATTTTTAAAAACTTAAATCCACGCGGACGAAGCTGCGGGCATCAGCTAGTTAATTAACTAATATAATTCCCGTCTTAGCCCAAACTCATCCCAAGAGAAGTAAGTCTAAATATATAAAAGGAAAGGTAACTGACTGATCTATCAACGCACAGTTCAAACACAGCCTTGAAATATTTAACTGGTTCAAACTACTGGACGGATCGGGCTGAAATTTGGCATGCAGATAGGTATTATGACGTAGGCATCCGATAAGAAAGGATTTTTGAAAATTCAACCACTAAGGGGGTGAAATAGGGGTTTTAAATTTGTGTAGTCCACGCGGACGAGCATAAGCTAGTTAACTAATATGATTCCCGTCTTAGCTCACACTCATCCCAAGAGAAGTAAGTTATGTAATATGACAGGACGATATCTAAATCTATCAATAGCCGTACAACTCAAGTTGGCGTCTTGAGACTCGGAGAAGTCTATTGAGTCTCTAAGGAGCCATCTGTTACCATCAATACTTACATTAAATATAAATCTATGAATTGACATTATCCAATCCATTATCGGATTGTGTACTATTATTGTAAAATCCTTACAATCAATAGTTCAAATAGTAAAACTTGAGTATCAGCTTCTAAATCACTACCCCTATTATAAATGCGAAAGTGTGTTTGTTTATTGGTTTGTTGGTTTGTTAGTTTGTTGGTTTATTGGTTTGTTGGTTTGTCCTTCAATCACATCGCAACGGTGCAACGGATTGACGTGATTTTTGCATGGGTATAGATAAAGACATGGAGAGTGACATAGGCTACTTTTTATCCCGGGAAATCAAAGAGTTCCCGCGGGATTTTTAAAAACCTCAATCCACGCGGACGAAGTCGCGGGCATCAGGTAGTACTTTATAAGGGTCTTTAAAGGCATCCCCTTGTTATAAAACATACAGAAAAGTTTCTTTGATGCGGCTTTCAGTGCGGGGCTCTCGTTGCGTGTTGGCTATTTGGCAACTATGTTATCCGAACCGCGTGTAATGAGTATAATATGATCAATATGATCATAGGAGTAGGGATCAAAGGAAAAACTTTTAATTTAGCTCTGATAACGCAGGAAGGTACTTAATGAAAAAACCTACTAGTAATAATACATTTGATTCCTGAAATGAATGAATTGAGAAGAATGAACTCCGAGATGTTTATGAAGAAAACTACTTAGAGTATAGAACTTAGTTCTATATTCTATTCACGGAAAGAAGTTAGTAGGTATAGCGCTCTATCTGTAACGTAATCCCATACGAATGACAGAGACAAAAATCTAAATAGGCGTTAACCTTTGTAAGTTACCAACCGCTCACAAACATATTGTGTTCAAAAAACATTCGAAATGAAATTCGAAAATGTTTTCGAAAACATTCGAAATCCAATTCGAAAACATAGTTTCGTTTGTGATCGGTTGGTGTCCCAAAATGGTTACCGCCCACTGATTTTTTTGCCTCTATCATTTGTATGGGATTACGTAACAGAGATAACGCTTCACTAACTTCTTTCCGTGGAAAGAGTATAGCTGCAATTATTTATGGTGACATTCCTTCTTTATATACAGAACCCTTGTGATAAATTTAATATTCGCAATTTGTTGTAATTAATAAGTTAACCCATAATTAAAAGGTGTAACGGGTTACAGTGTAACAATTAAACTCTGTAAATTGTCGCAGAGAACAATAGCCTGCCGTTAATTAAGAAATATTTTTGTTTCAGGAACGCGGGAGATTTATATTTCAAACGAAGCCATTTTCTGATTGTGAGCCATAACTTTTTTAATAATTTTACTTTTAATTAAAATAAAAATAAAATAAAATATTTTTTTTATTTAAGTAAACTTTCACAAGTGCTTTCGAATAGTCGGATGCATCTACCACTGGTTCGGAATGCCCTTCCTACCGAGAAGAACCAGCAAGAAACTCGGCGGTTGCTCTTTTCGAATATCTGATATACAAGACTACGCCATGTATGAAAAAGTATTTGCAGTCCTGTGCGTTGCTGGAACAAGCTGCAGGTCAAGTCCACGCTCTTTTATCATTTAGATAATCTTCGATTGTGTAATATGCGTTTTTTTTTCAAGCGGATAAACCTGAGGGCAAAAGCTAGTTAAAAACATGTTTCAACGTGTTCTTCATTAAATGAAACTGTATAACTTTGGTTTTACGTTTCACCAGTTGCGAGAATTTCTTTTGACATTCGTTCCTTACAGAATTACTTAATGTTTTATTCATTTTAGAGATATAGAGAAAATTCGGTATATTTATTTACAGGTTATCTTGAATTCGATGAAATCTTCTAACCAGCAAATAGAACAAAATTCACCCACTGCGCAAGTTTAATTTCAGTGTTCTACTTATACTCTATCCACAGAAAGAAGTAAGTATAGCGCTCTGTCTGTTACGTAATCCCATACAAAAATCTCAGTGGTCGTTAACCATTTTGAGTCACCATCCACTCACAAACGAAACTATGTTTTCGAATGTTTTTGAAAACATTTTCGAATTTAATTTCGAATGATTTTTGAACACAATGTTTGCGAGCGGTTAGTGACTCAAAATGGTTAACGCACACTCAGATTTTTGTCTCTGTCATTTGTATGGGGGATTACGTAACAGAGAAGTGCAGCGGTCATATTGGAGTTGACGCTAATTATTACTATACGTAACGTTGCAGTAGGTATAGTTCTTGCATATCACGAAGGCCACTGACTCATGCTTGTTTTTAAGTCGTGTCGGTGTACGTAAGGTACACTAAATGTGGGCATTTGACAGCGCTTGCTCGCGACTGATTGGTTTGACATGCACGCACACTTACGCAATGACCATGTAAACGACGTTACTACAAGTAAAGTTTACTAGCCTTCGTGAATTGCAAGAACTGTACCAGGAACCCATAAAGCTGATGATAGTAAAGTAAAGGCTTCCGGAAGCAATTGAAATGCCTGCGTTATATAGAACATTCGCGTTAATCTACTCTAAATGTGTCTCTGGTGTCGCGTTTCGCTTCTTCGGGAACTGATAACATAAATTTTACCTACAGTACTTAGATACTATAGGTACATATTATTTATATGATTTTTTCTTATATGAGGGTATATTTTACCAAAACATTTTATTTACAACTTATGAATCTATCTGTAATCTGTCGGTTAGTTACTAAATGGCAAAGTTATTTGTTGTAGGAAAATTATTTGATAATAAAAATGAGATCTTTAGAGGAAATAATGTATTCTTCACTCTTCGCTCTTCACTCTTCACTCTTCACTGTTCACTCTTCACTTTTCACTCTTTACTCTTCACTCTTCACTCTTCACTATTCACTCTTCACTCTTCACTCTTTATTCTTTATTCTTTATTTTTACGTTTCACATGTACAACCTTCCCGCTCGCTGGACCGATGACCTGAAGAAGGTGGTGAGGAGCGGATGGATGAGGAAGGCGGAGGACCGTGTTTGGTGGCGTGCTCTTGGAAAAGCCTATGTCCAGCAGTGGACGCAAACAGGCTGATGGATTGGATTGGATTGATGTACAACCTTAAGTAACCGACATACTAGCTCTTGAGCGTTGCAAAGCTGAAGCAGCAATGGGCTTGGTCATAAATCGAAGAACCGATAGACATTGGAGTCTCAGGGTGCTGGAATGTCAACATCGCGCCATTGACATAGGAAAGCAGCCTCGCGCCGAAAAACGCAGCATTGGCAGACCCTCCACTAGATGGTTAAATGACATCAAACAAGTCGCATGGGGCTGCTGGATTCAGGCAGCGTAAGACCGTGGGACTATAGAGTTATGGCCAGCTGTGGAGTGTGGACGTCTATCAATAATTGGCAACGACGAAGACGTTGTTATTTGTCAAAAAGACCATACTGTTGACAAAGTAATGCAAGCCTCTATTTCACACCTTAAGGGTTGAATTTTAAAAAATCCTTTCTTATCGGATGCCCACGTCATAATAGCTATCTACAGTGAAAATTTCAGCCCAATCCGTACAGCAGTTTAAGCTGTGCGTTGATAGATTAGTCAGTCAGTCAGTCAGTCACCTTTTCCTCTTATATATTTAGACGAAGATCTGGCACGCGCTTGGCTTCCTCTCTATTAGAGTTTGTCAAATAGATTAGCTACCAAGATAATCCTAATCTCCAAACTATTTTCTCGAGGGACATCAAACATTACAGTACATCAAGTGCTCAAAGTAACGTCTCAGAGGACCTCCGGTAGATGAGCTGTGTACTAAATAATTAATGAGTTGCCCGTTGGACGCATTTACACCGACATTAATCCCGGCAACATAGGTACAATAAAGGAGTTGTTTTCAATTACAGTTCTTGCAATTCACGAAGGCTACTGAACTTTACTTGTGGTAACGTTGTTTACATGGTCATTGCGTAAGTGTGCGTGCATGTCGGACCAATTAGTCTCGAGCGAGCGCTGTCAAACGCACACATTTAGTGTACCTTACGTATAGTGGCCTTCGTGAAATGCAAGAACTATAACTCTCATATGTCATCATCACTACCTCACTACCCATATTTCTACTCGGTGCATATTATAAATGCGAAAGTGTGTTTGTTTGTTTGTTGGTTTGTCCTTCAATAACGTCGCAACGGAGCAACGTATCAACGTGATTTTTTTGCATGGGTTAAAGACCTGGAGAGTTGCGTAGGCTACTTTTTAACCGACTTCAATAAAGGAGGAGGTTCTCAATTCGTCGAAATCTTTTTTTGCTATCCCGAATGATTTATTTATTTAATAAAATGCTGGTACAAGAAAATAAAAAGTTCCCACGGGATTTTACAAACCTAAATCGCGGCACTTGGTATCTGACTTACTTTGAAAGTTGAAAATACCAAACATTATTTTTGTTCATGAACACATTTTAATTTTTTTTGGTAATGTAACCACAAATTCACGGTTTTCGGATTCCTCCCTTTACTTGTGCTATAAAATCTACCTGCCTGCTTACAACGGGAAGCACCCTATAAATTTTCTTGATAGACTCGACAAACCGACAGACAGACAAAAAAGTGATCCTATAAGGGTTCCGTTTTTCCTTTTGAGGTACGGAACCCTAAAAATATTGTAAAAAAAGAAACAGTGTGATACACAACCATCGTTATTAGAGTTTTTTGAAAGTTGGTGACAAAAGTTGAGTAATTAATTTTGAAGCTGGGAAGAAGAGATGGACGATCCAATTTATCATCGAGATTAATTAATAGTGAAAAAGTAATGATCTCCATTAAAACATGAATAATCATGATCGTGACGTAATTTGAGAACCGGTCAAGTGCGAGTTGGACTCTCACACGCAGGGTTACGTACCATCGTAGAAGATTTATATCACTATGCACCTACAGTGCGACAAGGCTCTTTTGGCGCGTGGCGAAAATCGGAACTAACATTGCCGTCAACTATCCCCTTTGTTCTTGTTTGAATAGTCTAAGCCTTTGTTCTCCAACAGCGTCCCCCTGTCAATGTCATTCAAGTGCCAAAAGAGCCTTGTCGCACTGTACCTACTTTTTAATGTTTATAATTAGCAAGGCAGCCATTTTGGACTTTATTATTTGTTGTTATAGCGGCAATAGAAATACATAATCTGAAAATTCCAACTCTCTACCTATTACAGGCTCACGAGATACAGCCCGCTGACAGACAGACGGACTGAGATACAGACGGATAGACATCGGAGGCATAGTAAGAGGGTCCCGTTGGTACCCTTCGGGTGCGGAACCCTAAACAGCAGTCTCTAATTGCTGTCATTATTCCAAGAGTGACTCTTCTTATTCTCAAGACGCTGCAGGAAATTAATATTGAATGAAAATTTATTTATTTCCACTTGACGGAACAAAGCTTTAGGTTTACCTAGGGCCAGAGTTAGTCCGCTTCCATCTTAGACTGTATCATCACTTACCGCCAGGTGAGATTGCAGTCAAGGGAATACGTTTTGTATCTGAATTAAAAAAAAAGTAATACACTTCTTATCAAAAAAATCGAGATGCTTCCAAAAAAGGTGTTGCGAGATATTTTTATATTTTTAAAAGGAAATAGGTATAACGCACTTAAATAACTTCAAAAAGTTTAAGAGCCCAAGATCGTACCACCAACCCCCCAAAATGAAGGCCGCAGTCTTAGACTAAGACACATAGGCAACCACTAGACCCTCATATTGAAAATCTATAGTTCAATCGAAATAAACTTCAATCTTACCTTTGTTATGCTCGAAAACTATACCCTATCCGCGGAAAGAAGTTAGTATAGCACTCTCTTTTACGTAATCCCATACAAATGATAGAGGCAAAAATCTTAGTTGGCAGTAACCATTTTGAGTCACCAACCAATCACAAACAAAACTATATTTTCTAAATTGAATTTCGAATGTTTTTGAAAACATTTTGTAATTGAATTTCGAATGTTTTTGAAAACAATTTCGAATTTAATTTCGATTTTTTTTTACATTTTCGAATTGAATTTCGAATGTTTTTTTGAAAACATTTTCGAATGTTTTTTGAAAACATGTTTGTGATTGGTTGGTGACCCAAAATGGTTAACGTCCACTAAAATGGGATTACGTAAAGAGAGCGTATACTAACTTCATTTTGCGGATATCGTAGGTATAGCATTTTTCTATACCGTTCCCACAAGTTTATAAACACACGCTGCCCCAGTAGATTTATGGCATGTTTTAATGTTCTTATTGGCGTTCACGCTTGCTCGGTAGCGGGTAGTGGGACTTAAGTGGTTGTTTGGACAGCTGACGGAAGGCTTTGATGAATGTTCGCCGTGCGTGATGTTAATCCAAATATTGGAGAATATTATTACATCAGCATAGAAGTGCTTAGTACCTGCTTTAGGCTTAGTGCATGAGTAGGCTCCTGCGGTAGTGGAGCTGTGCGGGAGGGGTGACCGTTGTCACAAGTTGACTAATCACCGAGCGCTCGCCACATGAGTAGATATCCCTACTGAGGGGAAGTTCGATACATACTTCAGAGTTCGATACATACTTCACAGTTCACACTCCTTTTGAAAACATTATGGAAAATTATATATTATATATTTAATAGCTGTTAATGCTTTAGGAAAGAAAATCTTTTTCTTCAAATTTAAAGCATTTTCGCGATTTGACATGTCTTGCTTTCCCCTTAAGTGGGTATTACCGATCGATTACTACCTCTGTATATTTATTTACAACTAGCTTATGCTCGCGACTTCGTCCGCGTGGACTACATAAATTTCAAACCGCTATTTCACCCCCTTAGGGGTTGCATTTTCCAAAATCCTTTCTTAGCGGATGCCTACGCTATAATAGCTATCAGCATGCCAAATTTCAGCCCGATCTATCCAGTAGTTTGAGCTGTGCGTTGATAGATCAGTCAGTCAGTCAGTCAGTCAGTCAGTCAGTCAGTCAGTCAGTCAGTCAGTCAGTCAGTCAGTCAGTCAGTCACCTTTTCCTTTTATATATATAGAAGACTAGCTGCCCTGGCGAACTTCGTTCCGCCTAACAGCCGATTCAAATTTTTAAAATTTTTCTCTCCGTAAGAACCATCCTCGTACTTCAAGGAATAATATAAAAAAAGAATTAGCAAAATCGGTTCAGCTGTTCTCGAGATTTGCAGTTTCGTTCTTGTAATATTGTTATTATAATTTAAGAATATTGTAAATATTACATAATATCTAAGTGAATTAAGTGTAAAAGCGAATTATCTAATAATTATAATAACCTATGTTTTGCTTTACCCTTACAGAGTCTCATAATATGTGAGATACATTGTCATTATTGTAAGTGGATGCATGTGAAACGCAAAATAAAGAATCTATCTATCTATCTATCTATCTATCTATCTATCTATCTATCTATCTATCTATCTATCTATCTATCTATCTATCTATCTATCTATCTATCTATCTATCTATCTATCTATCTATCTATCTATCTATCTATCTATCTATCTATCTATCTATCTATCTATCTATCTATCTATCTATCTATCTATCTATCTATCTATCTATCTATCTATCTATCTATCTATCTATCTATCTATCTATCTATCTATCTATCTATCTATCTATCTATCTATCTATCTATCTATCTATCTATCTATCTATCTATCTATCTATCTATCTATCTATCTATCTATCTATCTATCTATCTATCTATCTATCTATCTATCTATCTATCTATCTATCTATCTATCTATCTATCTATCTATCTATCTATCTATCTATCTATCTATCTATCTATCTATCTATCTATCTATCTATCTATCTATCTATCTATCTATCTATCTATCTATCTATCTATCTATCTATCTATCTATCTATCTATCTATCTATCTATCTATCTATCTATCTATCTATCTATCTATCTATCTATCTATCTATCTATCTATCTATCTATCTATCTATCTATCTATCTATCTATCTATCTATCTATCTATCTATCTATCTATCTATCTATCTATCTATCTATCTATCTATCTATCTATCTATCTATCTATCTATCTATCTATCTATCTATCTATCTATCTATCTATCTATCTATCTATCTATCTATCTATCTATCTATCTATCTATCTATCTATCTATCTATCTATCTATCTATCTATCTATCTATCTATCTATCTATCTATCTATCTATCTATCTATCTATCTATCTATCTATCTATCTATCTATCTATCTATCTATCTATCTATCTATCTATCTATCTATCTATCTATCTATCTATCTATCTATCTATCTATCTATCTATCTATCTATCTATCTATCTATCTATCTATCTATCTATCTATCTATCTATCTATCTATCTATCTATCTATCTATCTATCTATCTATCTATCTATCTATCTATCTATCTATCTATCTATCTATCTATCTATCTATCTATCTATCTATCTATCTATCTATCTATCTATCTATCTATCTATCTATCTATCTATCTATCTATCTATCTATCTATCTATCTATCTATCTATCTATCTATCTATCTATCTATCTATCTATCTATCTATCTATCTATCTATCTATCTATCTATCTATCTATCTATCTATCTATCTATCTATCTATCTATCTATCTATCTATCTATCTATCTATCTATCTATCTATCTCTCAGGCATTCCAGTTTTCGCAGAATATTTTCCTTCACAGGTAAAGTATAGCACGCGACAGGACGAGATAGCAAATCGGGGTGGTACGCCCCGCACATCCGCACAGCCCCCACACTAACCAGGAACGGGCGAGCACGGGTCACGTGCGGGTGTGCGGGGCCGCCCCGCCTCATACCCTGATCGCCATTTCGACCTGTCGCGTACTTTATTTTATGTGACAACTCGAGATATGGGTTTAATTTCATAGCTCGCTAAACATAGGCTCATTGAAATAAAATGCTCAAGAAATGAAATAAAAAATCTAATTTCAAATTTCTCAAATTTTTAGACATTGCTTTAGGTGTTAAGTTTTATTTTAGAACTAGTTTATGCTCGCGACATCGTCCGCGTGGACTACACAAATTTCAAACCCCTATTTCACCCCCTTAGGGGTTGAATTTTCAGAAATCCTTTCTTAGCGGATGCGTACGTCATAATAGCTATCAGCATGCCAAATTTCAGCCCAATCCTTCCAGTAGTTTGAGCTGTGCGTTGATAGATCAGTCAGTCAGTCAGTCACCTTTTCCTTTTATATATTTAGATAAATATTTTTGTTATCATTTGAAAAATTCCAATATTTTTTTATTGTCGATGACAAGAGGTCTTAAACATAAATATTTTGCAATCGTTATTAAACTCTATGTTTAAGTAGGTATCAAGGTTTATAATAAACTGAAGTTGTTGATATTATAAGACTTCTTTCTACATTTCGTGATAAGAAACATAGATGTGTAACGTGTAGATAAGTATATGTGTGGAAACCGGGCCATTTGAGCGATGTTAATTCGTTTTTGAGCCCTCGTCTATACCTACTGTTATAAGTCAATGCATAGTCTGCTAAACATAGTCCCTTTCTAAGAAGTATAAAATAGAGAAAATAAAAACCGCTGCACTATACAAGTGGTCATCAAGGGACCCGTGTTTTCACTTATCCACTTCCCAAAAATCTTATTACGAAGGGCTTTCTGTTTACCGCCGTCTATGAATAACACAGCATTGTTGAATAAACTATGGCCGGCCGTTGCTTGGCTGTATTACAGTCAGGGCTTGGTCACAAGCAACGCGTGACGGCCGCGACGTATGTTGATAGCCGCGAAGAGGTAATGTCTAGGAGTTTGACAGGTATTTTGTTGGTCCATAACTACACATACGGAATCCGAAAATATTTATCTCCATCTCTACAGTGAAAAACATTACTATTTTTAAACTTTCAAAGCTTAGAGTTAGTATGGTTGAAAATAATAACGTTTATCCATTCATCATCATCATTACTACCGGCTCACTACTGAGTACAGGTCTCTTCTGAGAATGAGAAAGGTTTGGCCATCACACTGGCCAAGTGAAGTTTGCCAGAATTCACAAACCTTTAAGAACATTATAGATAAATCGGAGAACTTTTTCCATTACCTACATAAAAATTGAATAAATGATATTTGAATTTGACTATTACTTAAAATATAGAAACTGTATGAAAGCTGCTAACGTCACGCGCCACAGGTTTGTAATTTTCAAAAAAAAAAAACAGTTGCCGCATCGCATCGCTGTCGTGCGTTCAGTGTAATGTTCTGTTGTACTGCCCTACAAGCGTAATGTGCTGCGGCAGCGGCGTGTGTAATTCTTTGTACATAACGAATTTGTCTGATTGTGACGCGATATGTCAAAGCTTTCAGTGTAACTTCTTGTCCCGTTGCTGCCACCGTCACACATTGCGCGCTCTGTGTGACCAGGTCTTTATAATTTCCTCACAAATTATCTTGCCGCAAGTAATTTCAGACCGCAGAAGGGTTTAAACTCTGCTTACATTATCGTATTACTGTTTTAATGTTTTGTAAATTGTAAGGGTCTTCAGATTATGAGGATATACGTATTTTGGTGTGCAATAAATTTTATTTTATGGTTATCTCTCTAAATGAGAAGGGAAATAGCTCACCCCGCCAGCTGAGTGGGAATTGGCAGACTTTATACACCTTTGAGAACATTATGGGCCATATTCCACCTTCCTAAATCCTATGTCCTAAATGGTATAGTTACCGTCAAACTAGCCAACTTTGCCATTCAAAGATACTTTACCCAAAAAGCAATTTAAAAGCAAATTCGCTTTGTAATTTTTTTTGATAAATTAACATTTAAACCAAAATTTGTTCGATTTTGATGACGGGCAAAGTAATCCGGACTTGTAGCCAACATTGCCCACATCGATTTTTCATCCAAATATAATTCTTAAAAATACGTGGAAAATACCACTACACACCATTAACCACTAATTTATCGCGGCTCATCGTTATAATATGGTAGGCAATATTATATCACGTTTATAAAGCATGTTTAATGTTTATTTCATCTCATAAACATGTCTTTCCGATTTCGATATCACCCTGAAATTGAGAAGTTACCCTCAAAGACTTTATCGACAATATTTTGCCATTTGCGAGTAGACATACCTATTCTTTGATGGGGAAGCGTTCTGACATTTAATGTAGGGGTGTATAGACGAGTTTTATTGATATCTACATTTCATATCGAAGTCAGGAAATTCAATGACGCGTAAAGTTAGGGTGAGCTTCCAGAGCATACTGTTGGCTATTGTGCATCGTCGATTTTTTATTCTCTACGTTACAAGCAAGTTTTTTCGACGTTAAAAAAACGGCGACAAGGACTAAATTTTTCCTTTTTCCTCCTCCTTTTTTGACTTCAAATAAGAAGGAGGTTCTCAATTCGTCGGAATCTTTGTTTTTTTATGTAGATTCCCAGATTACTCGAAGACGCCTTAACCGATTTGGAAAATTCTTTTTTTGTTGAGCCCTTGACTGCAATATCACCTGGTGGTAAGTGATGATGCAGTCTAAAATGATAACGGGCTAACCTGGAAGGGGTATGGCAGTTTTTATTAAACCCATACCCCTTTGGTTTCTACACGCCATCGTACCGGAACGCTAAATCGCTTGGCGACACAGCTTTGCCGGTAGGGTGGTAACTAGCCACGGCCGAAGCCCACCAGACCAGACCAGAAATTTAGAAATTATAAAATTCCAAACCCCTGCCAGGAATCGAACCCGGGACCTCCCACTATTAAGACCACAGCGCTCACCACTACGCCAGGGAGGTCGTCAAAATTGTAGGTAAAAAAGGTTTGAATTATATGTCATGATCTGATGAACATCTTCAAAGGTAGATAATGGAACTCCTCGACGGATAAAAATAAATTTCTCGCTATCAGTGTAATAGCTTAGTAAACAGTAAGCTTCTAACCAGGCATAGCATATTCTAATACATGGGGCCACTAAGTACGAGATTATTCGAATATTAGCACTTAAAATATCCTGGCATTATTTCGCCATAGCTTTTAATGATGGACTTTGGCCCTAAACAAGACTATGTCTATTTCTGCGCCGCCGACGTAATCTTAAAAGGGGTCAAAGTTAGTTGGGCATTGTAAAGGGACAATTATGTAAATAGAAAATTCCTTATTGGTGGTATTTTTACGGTCCATGTATTTTAAGGTATTTACACATAACGCGACGCGTAACGTCTCGTTGAGTAAGAGTCAGCATAAGAAGATTTTGGCCATAGCTCACTACGCTGCTTAAGTGTAGATTTGCAGACTTCACACACCTTTGAGAACATTATGTAAAAATTTCACCGTTATTTTTTATTGCTTAAAACGAGTAAAACTCCCAAAAGTTAGAGGTGCGTGCCCGGGATCGAACCCCCGATCCCATGAATACGAAGCCGACGCTATCACATCTTTTTCTAGTAAAGTCCCTGTATTGAAATTGAACATCTGTATATAACTGTGATGTTCTACCATGCTGGCTGCTGTCAACGCCAAGCGACATTTGTCACAATGCATGACAGTCAAGGAACTTGTAACTAAACGTCGTCGAGGCTTCGACGTCACTACATTTGACGCTAGGTAGGCTATGAAACGACTATTTTTCTTCGATATCACGTCACTCGTAGCCTAATAATTTGACATAATCGCTTCAGGATCAAACTGAAAGTTCCCTCATTCTAGTCCACTCTGACCTCGTCGCGACGTCGCGCCCTGTAATTGCCGTTGCGGTTGCGATAACTGTCTGTCCAGACCTTTAGGGTTGGACCTATTTTGTTCAGTGACCGTGAAGGCAATATTGCCTCGAATCCTCCATTAGACGGGTATTATTATTACGATGGGAAAGCTCGACTATTGGGCCATTTAATTTTGTTACTTTGAGCAATGCGAATAATTTTTTTAGCTAAATCTTAGGAGTAATGCGCATTACGGAATAGCAGAAGTAATTCGACGCGTCTAGCAGTACCCTTATTATAAATTATGCGAAAGTGTATTTGTTTGTTGGTTTATTGGTTTGTTGGTTTGTCCTTCAATCACTTCTCAACGGTGCAACGGATTGACGTGATTTTTTGCACGGGGATAGATAAAGACCTGGAGAGTGACAGGCTATTTTTATCCCGGAAAATCAAAGAGTTCCCACGGGATTTTTAAAAACCTAACTCCACGCGGACGAAGTCGCGGGCATCAGTCACACATATTTATTTTTAACTGGCTGATGCCCGCGACTTCGTCCGCGTGGATTTAGGTTTTTAAAAATCTCGTGGGAACTCTTTGATTTTCCGGGATAAAAAGTAACCTAAGGCACTCTCCAGGTCTTTAAAGCAAAAAATCACGTCAATCGGTTGCTCCGTTGCGACGTGATTGAAGGACAAACCAACAAACCAACATACCAACAAACCAACAAACAAACACACTTTCGCATTTATAATATGGGTATGGACTATAGTACTGATTTGCATATCAGTACCCATACTATGGGCACACGAGTAGATATCAGCTGTGCTATGGGTATCTACTGATATGCAAAAATAATAATGTACCTACAGTACGAAACTAGTCGATTGAATACGCTGCTATTTATTTATTTTATTTATTTATTTATTTATTTATTAATTCATCAGACATCAAAGGCCCACAATATTATATTAGTAACTATCTTAACCTATGTTAGTAACTATATTATAATATAATGTATGTTAGTAAGAAACTTATTCTATGTTAGTTAATATAATTAATATACTTATTAACTAATGCAGACATCCAGTGCGCTTTGAGAGCGCTGTCTTGTCTGCTATCACCTTCAGGATAATGTTGGGACTTCTCTCCAACCTACTTTTGATTGAGGCGATCCTTTTCCGTATGATTGCGAAGAAGCCGTCTACACAGCGCAAACATACCGGACGCGCTACCGGACCGAGGCAGTCCCAACATTATCTATATATATAGCTATAATGCTACCTTTTTTGTTATTTGATTAAAATAATGTTGTCATAAGCTGCTCACTCAGCAATTTCTGACATAGTACACCAAAGAGAAATGCTCGCGTGCCGACCACCTATCTCACGGTAGCCAAGCTAGCTCCAAGATACCCAACTAATGAAGACAAAACCCCTATCTAAGTATATTTTATTACCTGCAATATAGAGACTTGCTAGGGATAACTTACAGGGATTAATATGAATACTTAGCCGTTCATTGTTTTCACCTTTTGGCATCAACTTTATACTAAGTTAATATTTTTAGGGTTCCATACCTCAAAAGGAAAAAGGAACACAAAGCACAGAAAAAAAATCCGACATATTTGATGGTAGGTACCATGTAGGCAGAGGCGTCTTTACCTATGGTGCAGGGTGTGCGGCGCACACGGGCGCCGGGTCTAAGGGGGCGCCGAGCGCCCTCTAATGCGACACCTCCAAAGATGCGTCGATGCCGGCGCTCTCAAAGACCCTGCGCTCGTGTTATGGCCGACGCCGTCATCATTTAAAATTGCACCATTTGCATCCGAATTTCCGTTTGAAAATATAACTGTTAGTATTCCATTTTGACCTTGCTCCTACTAGACTAGAGGGCGCCAGGGTACTGGATGCACACGGGTGCCACATGGGCTAGAGACGCCTCTGCATGTAGGTACCTATTGAAATGTGTTGTCATTGCTCACTCAACAATGAACCAAAAGCTTAATTTGCTCTAATCCGCTACAGGTCGAATCTGTATAGTGCAACATGCAGCATGCGAAATGCACCGCCCGCCCTCCCACTGCTAAACATGCAGGAAGAAGCAGCCACCAGGCCAGCAATACGCACCACCACCACGCAGCACCACACAAATCCCAAACACACTCGACGCACATTTCGCCCCGACACCGGACCATCCTCAGGAGATGTAAACCTTACAGTGCACAATTGCAATTGGATTACAGCAAATTAAGCTTTTGGTTCATTGTACTTATATCATGGACTTCCGCAAAGTTACGCCTGCTTCTATACAACATTGCTCACTCAGCAATTTTTGACCTAGTACACCAAAGAGAAATGCTCGCGTGCCGACCACCTATCTCACTGTAGTCACGGTAGCTTGAAGATGCCCAACTAATGAAGACAAAAACCTGTCTTATCAGCAACGTTACTTGTACAGCACATATTTTATTACCTGCAATATACAGACTAGGGGTAACTTATTACACGGATTTATGAATAGCCGTTAATTTTGTAGTAAAATGTTGTTTATTTATTCATGAAATTAATATTTCGCATTTGGAGAGACCGATTAATTTTCCTGAAAACATTTGTAACCCTAGGGCTAGTTTGTTTTTATAATCATCCATATACCCTTATTATAAATGCGAAAGTGTGTTTGTTTGTTGGTTTGTTGGTTTGTCCTTCAATCACGTCGGAACGGTGCAACGGATTGACGTGATTTTTTGCATGGGTATCGATAAAGACCTGGAGAGTGACATAGGCTACTTTTTAACCCGGAAAATCAAAGAGTTCCCACGGGATTTTTGAAAAACTAATTCCACGTGGACGAAGTCGCGGGCATCAGCTAGTACAATATATTTTTTCTATGTAGGTTACTACTTATATTTTTAACGGGCGCGGTGACGAGCGCAAGCGTGTTGTGATATATTATATCACTGCCGATATTATAAATACGAAAGTGTGTTTGTTTGTTGGTTTGTCCTTCAACACGCCGCAACAGAGCAACGGATCGACGTGATTGTTACATGGATATACCTGGAAGATCAGGCTACTTTTAATCCCGGAAAATTCAGGAGTTTCCACGGGATTAGCTACTTTATAAGTTCCAAACGTAGAAGGCCAGCACGTTGGTTAGTAGACATAAATACGCGCTTACGTTTCTACCGTTTACGTGAACTAATTTCAAGTGTAGCTGTATTTGCGCTATATGGTCCCAAATAAAATAATATTTATTTTTTTTCGACGATAGCTGAAGACGAAAATATATTCAAATTAAAAGTTAATTAATTAATAATTTAAACTAAAACTAAAACCTTAAAAAATATAATATTATAACTAAAATATATTATTAAAAGGAGTCCCTTTAGGCAAGGTTCCGAAGATACTGGCAGCGTTCCCCCTTTGTATAGCTAGGCTAATTCTTTGCCCGAGGTAGCTGCCAGCTCTTCATATTTATTTGTTTAAAGTACCTATTATAGGTTTTAAGGACGGCAATGTATTGGTGGTTCCTTTGGTACTACAATTAATGTTCATGGGTGACGGTAATCACTTAACATCAGGTGACCCGCTCGTTTGCTCGCCATTTTTACTTTAAAAAAAAGGTGCCAGGTTACGCAAGGAATTTGATTATAATTAAAGTACAGATAATATTAAAGCTATCAAGCTATTAAAGGAATGAGATATCTCGTAAAAACGTAAAGCCGTCCGTAAAACACGGACCGTATCTCGTTTACGCGCTCTTGAGCCACGTAACAATGGGCAACTATCACACCGTTCCTTCCGCAATTGTATCAGTATACAGGATGTAACCAGAACGCTAGCAAAAACGAAGACGGGTGATACTACTGATGATTACTGATATAACAACACAAAAAAAACGCGATGAAATCTAAAAAAGAATCCTATATTCTGTAAACGTTTACGATACATTGCGAATAAAACATCTGACTGACGCTAGAGGTCAAGGAACGCTGCGTAAGCCAGCCATTCGGAGTCGATGACAAGTCGTAGGTGGGCATTAACCCGAGTTTTGCATGCTATGCATTGCGTGGTTGAAAAATACTATATCACTAAAACTACAAAATGAGGCAAATGATTATTGGTATTGAATTGTGTTTAGGTATAACAAAAACGCTAAGTTTTTGCTAGCGTTCTGGTTACACCCTGTATTAGATATAGTAAGGTTAGTCCGTTGAGTCTGTGTGCACTACATCGGGCTACAGCAATTCAGTGCAAATTTGAGATGACCAATATATATACGACCAATAAAAGACCAAGGCACGATCAAGACACCACCAAAACTAGACCAAGATACGCCCAAGACAAGACCAAGATACGACCAAGGCAGGTTAGGCAGGACCTGGATAAGACCAAGAATAAAGAAATAAAAAACCAAGCGAGCTCCATCTTAGGCTGCATCATCAGTTTCCAGCAGATCTGATTGCAGCCAAGCGCTAGTCTATAACTTTAAAAAATATATAAAGTATTTTCCTAATATCTTAGATTTCGGTGTCATATGCGGCCTCCAAACCGTAAAATGAGTGAAATCCAAAGGGGCGTATTGTTATGGTTCTGAAGGAATAATAATGAGGTGCTCATGGATCTGGTAATTTGGTTCGATGCTTCCAAAAGCAAGTTTATGGACCCGATATTTCGGGAGATATGCTTGAGGTGGTTATAATAAAATAATACAACTGGTAAGACTGAAAAGATCATCACCATCATCATCATTGCGTGACTTTTTCGAAAAGAAGTTTGGCTGTTATCGTCCGAAAAGTTTCCCTATCTGAAGCGCCTTTTTTTCATATGTGTGTCCTCTGATTTTTCCTCTAACATGATGGTCGAAAATTTTTCATAGCTGACATGGCTTTAGGCGAAATGGAATTAAAGGTTTACACAGGTGCACAGACGCGTTGCGGGCGACCGCGGTAGTCTGGGCCGCCCGAGCACAAAGTTGTTGCACGCTTTTTATAAATATTTCTACAGCATAACCCTGCGAGCGGTAGTCTGGGCCGCCCGAGCGCAAATTTGTTGCACGCTTTTTATAAATATTTCTACAGCATAACCCTGCGAGCGGTAGTCTGGGCCGCCCGAGCGCAAATTTGTTGCACGCTTTTTATAAATATTTCTAGAGCATAACCCTGCGAGCGGTAGTCTGGGCCGCCCGAGCGCAAATTTGTTGCACGCTTTTTATAAATATTTCTACAGCATAACCCTGCGAGCGGTAGTCTGGGCCGCCCGAGCGCAAATTTGTTGCACGCTTTTGATAAATATTTCTACAGCATAACCCTGCGAGCGGTAGTCTGGGCCGCCCGAGCGCAAATTTGTTGCACGCTTTTGATAAATATTTCTACAGCATAACCCTGCGAGCGGTAGTCTGGGCTGCCCGAGCGCAAATTTGTTGCACGCTTTTTATAAATATTTCTACAGCATAACCCTGCGAGCGGTAGTCTGGGCCGCCCGAGCGCAAATTTGTTGCACACTATTTATAAATATTTCTACAGCATAACCCTGCGAGCGGTAGTCTGGGCCGCCCGAGCGCAAATTTGTTGCACACTATTTATAAATATTTCTACAGCATAACCCTGCGAGCGGTAGTCTGGGCCGCCCGAGCGCAAATTTGTTGCACACTATTTATAAATATTTCTACAGCATAACCCTGCGAGCGGTAGTCTGGGCCGCCCGAGCGCAAATTTGTTGCACGCTTTTTATAAATATTTCTACAGCATAACCCTGCGAGCGGTAGTCTGGGCCGCCCGAGCGCAAATTTGTTGCACGCTTTTGATAAATATTTCTACAGCATAACCCTGCGAGCGGTAGTCTGGGCTGCCCGAGCGCAAATTTGTTGCACGCTTTTTATAAATATTTCTACAGCATAACCCTGCGAGCGGTAGTCTGGGCCGCCCGAGCGCAAATTTGTTGCACGCTTTTTATAAATATTTCTATTTAAAATTCTATGTGCTCTGTTACCGTAAAATAATACCGTAATCCCTTAGTGTATTAAAGGTTGTTAGTGTTTATCTCAAATTGTTATAGTTTTAGAATTAATTATCAGGTTTATTTTAATTTAGTTAGTAATAGGGCTGTTATTATAGGGCTTAAAAATATCAGAGTAAAAAACTGCTATCTAACAAGCTCTATTTGGATCAACAAACGAACAACCTTGATCCAATTCAGATTATATCGCTAGATTGTCTAATACAAGTCTAGGCGTGTGGAAAAACCGGCCAAGTGCGAGTCAGACTCGCGCACAGTCGTATTTTTTCGACATTTTGCACGATAATTCAAAAACTATGATGCACAAAAATAAATAAAAATATGTTTGAGAATGCACAGATGAAGATCTTTCATATGATACCCCACTAGATATAGTTATCTTACTTCGGATATTGAAAATACTAATTATTAGTTCATGACAACAATTTAATTTTTTTTGTGTGATGTAACCACAAATTCAAGGTTTTCAGATTTTTCCCCGAATGTATGCTATAAGATCTACCTACCTGCCAAATTTCATGATTCTAGTTCAGCGGGAGGTACCCTGTAGGTATCTTGACAGACCGACAGACAGACAACAACGTGATCCTATAAGGGTTCCGATTTTCCTTTTGAAGTACGGAACCCTAAAAATGAGAAAAAAATATTCGCAAACTTGGCACCGGCCGCCGTTTTTTTTTCGCTGGCCAATTGACACAGTTCGAAAGTAGTACGACTATAGTGGGCGGGCAAAACAAACCGTTTCAAAATAAACTAATTTCGACGCGAGTCGCGTAATTTTTGACCCCATTTCGTGGCACGGGTATTACAGTTCCCAAGTGTAACAAGTCTGAAATTCAGTGAATTGGAGATAAATGTGAGAAGGGTTTCCATAACCTATCCAATATTTCCAAAGAGAAACAAGTAGGGATATTATTATGATTGTATTCACTTTGTCACTTGGACCAAAAACTTTTAAGCTTATTTTGTGGTTTAACGACATATTTTAACGTAGATAACGGCTACATACCTAGTACATACCACGATATATTTTATGTTTTTATGTGTCCATATTTCAATCCAATTTAACTGCTGTGACTCCCGTGCTCTGTAGTGAGCCGGCAATGGGTTAGCAATAGTAGAGCTATACCAATTAGATCTTTACGATAGGATTCCACCTTCACCAGTTTTTCTCTCGTATTTACCCACGTACCCGAACCCGCAAAAACGTTTTTTATATTACGCAAGACTAGAATCACAAAGCATCAGATAAAGTAATAGTCAAGCTTGAGTTGAAATTTAGAAGCTCTGTCTTTCCATGGAAATTATTTACCTATATGGGATAATGACCGCAAATTTGGTCGGCGTGAGTTTCGGTTTTAAAAATCCCGTAGAAACTCTTTGGTTTTTTGGGATAAGAAGTAGCCTGTAATATTCGTTCCCGGGATGCAATCTATCTCTGTATCATCTATATGGTACATATCATCGATATGGTATATCATCTATATGGTGCCTCAACTCTTTGATTTTCTGGGAGAAAAAGTAGCATGTACCTAATATTCGTTTCTCTGGTCTGTGTTTCCATAGTAATAGTTTACCTATACGAAATGATGTCCGCAACTTGCGTCTTAGCTTAAATACTAACTACTTTCGATTTAGGTTAAGTACTAAAAATCTCGTGGAATAATAATAATAATAAGATAACATCACAAAAAATGCTTGTTATTGATTGTAAAAATATTAAGCTATCCAGTCTTTCGATTGTTAAAAATTCTTGAGGAACCCTAACATTTCTTTTCCAGTGTAGGTACTACAGATGGCCAACAATGGTCCCGAATATAGACTGCGAGATTTTCCGTAGCCCGGGGCTGCCCGGGGTAATGCCTTGTGAATACGGTATTTGACGACTAGTCAAATCAGTAACTTTTTATCAAACGTCTAAACGCGCGCTTAGTATGCGAGATTCTATGAAATGCCAGCACGTGACGTAACAATCATTTGACGTACTTCTTTAGTTTAATCGATAATTTAAAATCGTTATTACACTTAAAACTAACAAAGGACGTGGATTTTACGTATTTTGGAAGACCCTTTATTTAATATTTAAGTGAGAAATAATTTATTTTTGATATAGTCAAATACCCAATTGTTAAAAATTCGTGAGGAACCCTAACATTTCTTTTTCAGTGTAGGTACTACAGATGGCCACCAATGGTCCCGAATATAAACTGCGAGATTTTCTGTAGCCCGGGGCTGCCCGGGGTAATGCCTTGTGAATTGGTTTGCAAATCTTCCATGTTTGAACTGTCCGGACTTTTCCATATTAAACTGTACTTTTCTGTGCAAAAACTGATGGATGGAAACTTATGAGATTTGTTAATACAGGGTGTAACCAGAACGCTAGCAAAAACTTAGCGTTAATGTTATACTACCTAAACTCAGGCCTACGCCGCCCGTAGCGGCGACTATAATACGTAAATTGAAAATTATCCGGGGTTTAAATTTTATTATCGTTGACTGACATAAAAATTGTTACTTTCAAATGTACATTTAATTGACCTCTATATACCTCTAAAGGCTTTTTTATTTTATTTTATTTACCTAAACACAACCCAATACCAATAATCATTTTCCTAATTTTGTAGTTTTATTGATTTATTCTTTTTCAAACCCGCAATGTATGCCTGCAAAACTCAAATCAATGCCCCGCCTACGACGCGGCATTGGCTCCGAGTGACCTACTTACGTAATGTTCGTTGACCTCTGTCGTCAGTCAGATGTTTTATTTGCAATATATCTTACACCATTACAAAATTGTAGGATTATTTTAATTAATTTTTTCGCGTTTTTTTGGGATATCATATCAGTAATCATCAGTAGGAACTATCACCTGTCTTCGTTTTTGCCAGCGTTCTGGTTACACCCTGTATGTATGTAAATTATTATATTCTGTAAAACATACACAAAAATGTGCAGTTTTTTCATGGATGTCATTTTGAAATTTTTATTATTTGTAGTCATAGCGGCAATAGAAATACACAATCTGTGAAAATTTCAGCTTTCAACCTATTACGGTTCACGAGATACAGCCCGCTGACAGACGAATGGACGGAAGGATGGACAGCGGAGGCTTAGTCCTAGGGTCCCGCTGGCACTTTTCGCGTACGGAACCCTAAAAAGGGGTGGATGGAATGGTATGAGATATATTAAAAGACAGATGACGGCGATTAAGCACTGCACTTCCATCATCCGAGTTCTATCCGTCATCCGTGAGAATACCAACGATTATCTACGACATATGTCATGACTTTGACGACCTCCCTGGCGCAGTGGTGAGCGCTGTGGTCTTAATAGTGGGAGGTCCCGGGTTCGATTCCTGGCAGGGGTTTGGAATTTTATAATTTCTAAATTTCTGGTCTGGTCTGGTGGGAGGCTTCGGCCGTGGCTAGTTACCACCCTACCGGCAAAGCCGTGCCGCCAAGCGATTTAGCGTTCCGGTACGATGCCGTGTAGAAACCAAAGGGGTATGGGTTTAATAAAAACTGCCATACCCCTTCCAGGTTAGCTCGCTATCATCTTAGACTGCATCATCACTTACCACCAGGTGAGATTGCAGACAAGGGCTAACTTGTATCTGAATAAAAAAATAAATAAAAAAACCATAAGCTACCATACAAAATAATTACCATACAAACAACATTTTACCATACATACCATACAAACGTATTTTCTCGGACTTGGATCGGATGAGTGCGTAACCGCCGTGACGCGGCATTAGGTAGATGATGCCACGTGGTACGCTATACGGTCTATCATGGAAATTTTAAGAAAAATTAATCAAGTATGAATTTAATTACCTAATTTCCGAGGTAAGATGGCAATTTAATTCGTATGTATCCTATTTGAAAATAATTCTAGTCAAGTCGAATTGTAAGTTATTATTTTTACAAAGCTTTGTCTAAAAACCAAATTAGCCTGTTAAAGACATGACTAGATGAGGGTATAAAAAACAAAATATTTTGACTACAGTTTTCCGTTTGAATATTTACCTACAAAGTAATTATGTTTATTTAAGTTACCAGGTTAAGCTGTAGACCGCTGTGATTAACGCCATAATGTTTAAGCATTTAGTTAAAGCATTAAAATGAATAAAAAATAATTGCTTGCTTAAACTTGTTTGTCTACAGCCGCACTCAAAGACGTTCATTAAATTAGGTCTAATCTATATTTAACTAATTAACCGACTTCAAAAAAAGGAGGAGGTTCTCAATTCGTCGGAATCTTTTTTTTCATTAAATCTCTTAATGAGTGATGCCTCTCAGAAACGAAATTTAATGCTGCATTTGTTAACGACAGAAATAAGGAAACATAGCTGGCGGCGCAAGTAGAATCGCGCTATCGATTTTGTGTCTTGCTACATGAATTAATTGATTAATCATAATATGAATTAATATTAATATGCAATAGAACAATCTAACTTAGGAATGCCTTAAGTAACGATTGAGCGACTGTAAGTGCGGCCGTTTGAAATTAAACTGACACAAGTCTGTGGCCCAGATGGGAGCGGGTGCGTCCTGCGGGGCGGCCAGCGGGCATATACCACTCTCCGACCCGCTCAACGAGGACGCATCCGCGCGTCTTCCTTCTTATTTCTCGTACATATCTACACGCTGGTCGCCCCGCAGGACGCACCCGCTCCCACCTGGGCCGCAGAATGTGTCAGTTTAATTTCGAAGACAAACAAGTTTTTTTGGCAATTATTTTACGGCCCAGGTGAGAGCGGTTGCGTACTGCGGAGCGGCCCCTATTTTTTAATGGAGGTTTGTTTGTGTAGTCCACGCGGACGAAGTCGCGAGCTAAGCTCGTAATCTATAAGTACCAATTATAAAAATATGGGCATATCTTAACGTTATTATAGTAAGGCCACATTTTAATTTCAACCTGGCTCAAACAACCACATGCGAAGTCAGAAGTTTTAACGAGTTGCGAAGTTATGTGCAACTCTTTGCCGAGACTTCTCGTGCTTAGTTCAGATACCAACATATTTTGAGCTACGTTCGGAAATAATTTTTAAATCATAATCGCAGGTATTCTAAATTAAAATTTCTTCTTCCATACATATTTTTCCTAACATATTTTTACAAATTAGATGTAAATAGGCATCTTCTCTGTTATTGCGCTTTATTAACTTAGGCCTCATTAGTGTTTTCCATCATGCGTTATTTTAGTTTCAACTTTTCCTTAAATATGGTTTCTTAGCCGTACTTTGGTCTTCAAGCGCTGAGGCATTTTGGACGAGAAAACAACTATAATTGAGGCAACTAAATATCACTACCCATATAATAAGTGTGAACTTGTTTGCTGGTTTGTTGGTTTGTCCTTCAATCACTTCGCAACAGAGCAACGGATCGACGTGATGTCTTGTATGGGTATAGTTTATGACCTGGAGAGTGACATAGGCTACTTTTTATCCCGTAAAATCAAAGAGTTCCCACGGGATTTTTAAAACCTAAATTCACGCGTACGAAGTCGCGGGCATCAGCTAGTAACTTAAAAAGCACACCGCCCAACTTTTGATGATCAAAAGCCATTCAACCGTTTCCAACCCCTGTGTCCTTAATAGGACTTGTGTCCTCAGAACAGGGCACTCTTGAATATCAATAGCGTTAATGAGACGTCAATATTTGCTAATGCCTTGGGTAACGAACCTTATAGCACATCCTAAAGAAATATCCACCTAATTTGATAAGAGATAGAGCTGAAAATAGATTGGGTTAGTTATCTGTTTGAATACTAGTAATTTACGCTGATGTGCGACACTTTTAGACCTAATTACAGTTCACTGACTGGTAAATGTAGGTTCATCCTAATTATAGTGGTTTATCTAGGATTAGGCGCAGTTTTTGTAATGCCTAGCTTTTTCAATCACTTATATTTTTTTGCTCATAATTAAATTTTACTTACTTATTTAAGACTAGCTTATGCTCGCGACTTCGTCCAGGTGGACTATACAAATTTCAAACCCCTATTTCACCCCCTTAGGGGTTGAATTTTGAGAAATCCTTTCTCAGCGGAATCCGTGCCTCGTATGTAGCACGGCTCGCACCCACCACGTGTTGACATAAATCATCCCAACTGCATCATCATCTACTGTTTGATGTGATTGTAACCTATTATTTAGTTAAAATATTTAAAATATCGAGATTAATTTGGAGATTCGCAGGGAACCCCTGGATTCAGGAGGCGTAAGACCGTGGCGCGTGGAAGTCCCTGCAAGAGACCTTATTATGTCCAGCAATGGACGTCTATCGGTTGATGATGATTTAAAAAAATATTATCGATCACTTTTAAAAAAAAGTGATTTTAATTCAGCCAGAAAAGTACCTAGGTGTTTTTTAGAGTAAGTAAACTGTTTTTGGTAATAAATACAAAGTTTTCAAAAAAAGTTTGTTCACTATTATATGTATTGATTTGAAATTTGAATAGGTATGCTAAAACTTTCTGTATTGAATTGGGTACCCAGAAAAAGGAATGCCAGAACGGATAATTATGATAAAAAAAGTTTTAGTAAAGGCAACTCCCCACGCGACTAGTTTTTACAATATTTTGAAAAAACATTGCGTTTGATCCACAAACTACACGCCACAACATTTGCAGCACGAATACTAAATAAAAATATTTTCAATCAAAGCATGCATCACAGACCTAGCGATGCTATAAACAAAAATAGCATTTTTTGCAAGGGAAATTCTCGTTTGTATAAAAGGCGTGTAAAAGACTGTGTTTGCAGAGTTAGCAGAAAAATCCATACTAATATTATAAATGCGAAAGTCTGTCTTTCTGTCTGTCTGCTAGCTTTTCACGGCCCAACAGTTTAACCAATTTTGATGAAACTTGGTACAGAGTTAGCTTACATCCCGGGGAAGGACATAGGCTACCTTTTATCCCGAAAAATTAAAGAGTTCCTACGGGATTTTTATAAGACCTAAATCTACGCGAATGAAGTCGCGGGTATCATCTAGTATTATATATTTGCTTTGAAAAATAAATTTTCTAGAATAATTGATGTTTTAAACTGAAACCTATATTGCTATAGCTAAAACTTCATTGCTACGTGGTATATTCAAGCCGTAATATTTGAAAAGCGTAAAGTTCTTTGTACGTTGTAAGTATACTAAAATAATATTAAATATTAAAATTAATGCCTAATTGCTTAATATTGTAAATGCTAAAGTGTATCTGTCTGTCTGCTAGCTTTTCACGGCCCATCCGTTTACTCTATTTCGACAAAATTTGGTAAAGACATAACTTGCATTTCGAGAATGGATATATAGGCAACTATTTGTCCCGTAAAATCAAAGATTTTTTACGGGTTTTTTTTACTGACGGTACTGTAAAGTTGTACTAAAGCTTGCAAAGAACCCAACAACCACAGTCCCCTCAATACAACCTGCCTTTTAATTCCTAACTCACGTTCGCTTCAAAACTACCTACTGACATTTACCCTAATGCTTTCTCCCAGATTTATGGGGTTTCATCTACGTTCTACTGTTAATAGCTTTTGATACACATTTAATAATATATCTTATTTTTTTTAATTAAAAAAAATTGGAGCACCGCCCTATCGATGTTAATTTTTACAAGGATACGATTTGAAGCTGAAGTTCAATAAAGATTAAAGAAGTGGGGAGTGACATAGGCTATTTTTCGAGTGAAATTAAAAAATCTAACTCCACGCAGTTTAAGTCGCGGGCATTATAACAAGAAACTGACTGACCGTTAAAACCGTTGACGTTTAGAAACTTGAGATTTTACGCATTTCCTAAGTATAGTAATTGCAAACCAGTGAAGATCGCATAGTAAGACAGGATTTTGAAAAATTCCAACGGGACCTTTGCCAAAACAACCCAGGCAGGGAATCAAATCTAGAACCTATGGTTTCCAACTTGGTATAGGTAGGTACTTAACTCAGAGATATTCTAAACTGAAATTAAATCTTGCGGGCGAACAAACTTCGCACCTCCGAGTTCCGCCATTTTAATTTAACCTAATGCGGCAAAATTTCACCCCAAACAATTCAGCCAGGTAGCAGACCTACCCCCTACCTACATACATTCGGAGTTACGAATTTTGCGAAATAAACAAAGCCACAGGTGCGGGGGTGGAAAATTAAATACGCAATGCAAGGGCAGCCCACATAAATAATGGGCCCTTTAATAACAGTACCTATACAATATACCGCCGTTAGAGTAAGAGCCTGTGAGGGCCAGACCTTCGTTATTTTAGAAAAGCTGAAAGTTTGTATACATTAGAAGCAGGCGTTTCCTTGCGGAAGTCCATGATATAGGTACAATGCAATTGTGCATTGTAAGGTCTACATCTCCTGAGGATGCTCCGGTGTCGGGGCGAAACGTGCGTCGAGTGTGTTAGGGATTTGTGTGTTGCTGCGTGGTGGTGGTGCGTATTGCTTGCCTGGTGGCTGCTTCTTCCAGCAGGCCTAGCATGGGCCGGGAAATTTTCTCCCCGAGGAAAGGATAAAAATTTTATCCCCTCCGATAGTTATTTCCACTCTCCGAGCATGGGCACAGGGTTGGATATAATTATCCCCGGTGATAAGGCGGGGAAAGACTAGTCCTCGGTTAATGTCAAAGTGTTATTATTTTTTATCTGTGCTTTTGATTTTGCTCGTTTTCGTTACTCGTAACTCGTCTGTGGCTGCTTTTTATTTTAAAAGAGCTAGAAGCCGGAGCCGTAAAATAGTTTTAAAAACATTCACAGAAGATTATGCACGTAAGTATTGTTATTGTTTGTGTTTACCTAACCTAACTCCACTTTTGAATTATCCAAATTAAAAAATAATCGAATAGTTGAAATTCCTAGCTATCACAGTAAGTATCACAAAGACAATTTGTGTTAGTCAGTACACAAAATTGAAGTGATAATATATTGATATTGTTAGCGACAAAGAAATGCATAAATTGTTGTTTTATTTGCAGACATGGAAATATGTACTTGAAGAAGGGCACTGGCCACTGACTGACAAGTATGATGAGGCAGCTCGGGATGTAGGACCACCGGGAAATGTCTCAATAGTGCCGTCGGTCACATATATGAGCACATAAGTGTTCAATATTAATTATCACTGTTGGGCATAAATGCTCAACAGGAATTGGACCTGAAGACTCCATAATGGGCCAGCCAGAGAGATGCGTGTATTAATTTAGTTCTATTAAATGTGTGTCTTGTATAACAAACTCAAAATAACTTTAGGTACCTACCTATTGGAATAGGTAAGTTAGGTACACATCTTATCAACATAAAATATTTTCATTATTGTTTGAGATGATGATAAAACTAACAGTTCAGCACACTGCACTGAGAAGTGTTCAATATCACTTAAAATTGGTTAAGCTGGTATGGTTTGAGCTATTAAACTAACCTAATTTCTTTATAAGCATGTCAAGCCAATGTTTTTTATCTTATGGCAGGAAATCTTTGAAGTGTCGGTGGTGGACTATGGTGAGACTGTCGTTTAACCCACTTTGTACACAGTGGGTACTTTTTAAAACCAATAGCTCCGAGTGGTTTTCCTATAAATGCCAATAAATAAATAAAAAGTAAGTAGAGGATATGTACATTTTTGTAATTTGTAAATAGTTATGAATATAGGAAGTTATTCTATGGCAGTGTGGTTTGATTGAACATTAAACTTGTTACTTCCTTTTCTTAAGGATAATAGCACTACTTTTAGATCTGTTAAGTTAACATCAGAGATTTGTGTACATCCAAATAAGCATTGTTTTAATTGGTATTCCTAATATTATGCCTAAGAGTTTGTGTTTGTTACTCAATCACACAGAAAGAGTACTTAAAGCAAAATTATTTTTTGAAGAAACTTATTTTTTGTTATAGCAGCAATAGAAATAAGTACAAAATTTCAACTTTAACCTGTTACGTTTCAGGAGACAGACAGATGGAGAGCTGAGACTGTAATAGGGTCCCATTGGTACCCTACAGAACCCTAGTAGTAGTAGTAGATATAAGGATGGGTTTGCACAAGGTGGTTTTAGGTAATAGCTACTTAAAGAAATATATTTTAATGCAAATATGTATTTATTATTCCATCCCTTTTTCCCTTTTATTGTCGGGCAACAGTTAGCAGTCTGGTTTGATCCATAGATATGTGAGATTTCTTTATTTGTTACATTTTCTAGTCTGTCCTTTGGTTGTTCCATTGGAATTCTGAAATATACAATTTATACATTAATGATTTTCAATAATAATAAATTAAGAGTAAGAGGATATACTGAAATGGTCTATAAAGTATAATAGGCTAACATATTTACTCTTACAAAACACTTATGATGAACCATTATAATTTGTAAAGTGTTATTGTGTTTGTGTATCATTATGTATTTAACTATGATATAGGTGTGTACTTTAATTTAAGAATTGTTTTGTTAAATTAGACTCCTGCCTATTTTGTTCAAATAAATGATTTTATTATAATGTGTTATTTTATATTTCCAATAATCCATACTAATATTATAAATGCGAAAGTGTGTCTGCCTGTCTGTCTGCTAGCTTTTCACAGCCTGTTGGGCTGTGAAAAGCTAGTCTAACCGATTTAGATGAAATTTAGTACCTACAGAGTTAGCTTACATCCCGAGGATGGACACCGGCTACTTTTTATTCTGGAAAATCAAATAGTTCTCACAGGATTTTCAAAACCTAAATCCACACAGATGAAGTCGCGGGCAATAGTCATCCCATGACCTTGACTTGTATCTCACTGGTAACTACCATCTGCCAAGAGTCTTATAGATGTGAGGACGTAGAATAAATAGAGAATAGCCGCGAATACCTATTTGTAGGTACCTACTACCTACCTAAGTAGGTAACCTAAATTAGGTACCTATTCGTTTGCACAAGATGGTTTTAGGTAATAGGTAAGTACTTACTTACTTTTATGAATCCATCCACCGAATTAATCGGCTTTAGTGCTTCATTAAGCTGCTCGCATAAGTACAGCACATAATATTTGTCCATCCGAAACAAGTGTCGGAACTCAGCGTCGGGAAATTCAAAGGGATTACTTCCATCACTAATTACGTGCTCATGTTATTTTCGTTCTAAATTCTCTATTTCAAACTAATAAAAAAAGCGCGAGACATGTTTTTTGATCTTTTAATAATTGAGTTAAAGTTCTATGAGCTTATACCCACCTCTAATCTCGATGATAAAATTATCCCTCTCAAATGTCAAAAAAGGACAGTTTATCTTCTTTTATTTGGCCCCATGCTATAGACGGTGGATAAATAGTCCCCCGAGTCCCCGTGAAATGTCAAACGGGGATAAACTTCTCCTCTCCCCTGTTGCCGTGCTCTGAGGGGTGGAGAAGTTAATGTTATCTCCTGTGCAGTGGATAAAATCGGGGGATATAATTTTTATCTTCGGCCCATGCTAGCCGTGCTGCATGTTTAGCAGTGGGAGGGCGGGCATTTCACATGCTGCATGTTGCACCATACAGATTCGACCTGTTTCAGCGGATTACCTATAGCAAATTGAGCTTTTGGTTCATTGTATAGCTGAAAGTTTGTCTGCCAAACACCTTAAAATTTAAATAAACCCCCTGGGTTTGCCGCGATACTAAGTGTCTAGCTAGTGGCAATGCATGACGTGATTTCTAATGCTAGTCCGAAGAAAATATAAAAAAACTAGCTTATGTTAGTGACTTCGTCCACGTGGACTGCACAAATCAAACATATGTTTTACCCCCTTAGGGGATATCTACGTTTTAATAGCTATCTGCATGCCTTTCAGCCGGATCCATCCAGTAGTTTGAGTTGTGCGTTGAATCATCAGTCAGTCAGCTTTGCCTTTTATATAATATTTAGATTAGACTTTATGCTTTGAAGAAAGATTTTATAGATAGGTACATCTTTGTTACCTGTTATCATCCAAAGCCACCATTATCCAAATTTCATAGTCGCTTATCGTTCATCCCTTTGTTGGGGACAATGCGCATAGAAACTTTCAGCTTTTATAAAATAACGAAGGTCTGGCCGTCACGGGCGCTTAGTCCATGTAGAAGTGTATACTCTCATAACATAGAGACCTTATTACATAGAAGTGCCATGTAGTTGGCAGGTTTACCGTCGATACAGTTCAAGCATACAGTGCGACAAGGCTCTTTTGGCACTTGAATGACATTGACAGGGGGGCGCTGTTGGAGAACAAAGGCTTAGAATATTCAAACAAGAACAAAGGGGAAACTTGACGGCAACGTTAGTTCCGATTTTCGCCACGCGCCCAGATAGCCTTGTCGCAGTGTACGACCTCCACTTTATTTTGGGTGGCATATCAAAGACTAACATATAGACATACTAGATGATGCCCGCGACTTCGTCCGCGTGGATTTAGATTTTTTTAAATCCCATGGGAACTCTTTAATTTTCCGGGATAAAAACTACCCTATGTCCTTCCCCGGGATACCTATAAGCTAACTCTGTACTAAATTTCATCAAAATCCGTTGAACGGTTAGGCTGTGAAAAGCTAGCAGACAGACAGACAGACACACTTTCGCGTTTATAATATTAGTATGGAAGTATGGATTGACAACCTCCCTGGAGCAGTGATGAGCGCTTTGAACTTATATTATAAGGTTCAGGGTTTGATTCCAGGCAGAGTCAATTTAGATTTCTATAGCTCAAGCCTGGTCATTATGAATCCCGTATGAAGCCGCGTCGAAACCCGATTAGGGTTGACTTAATAGGTATGGGCGTTTGTGCACTCATCCGTGAAATCACGGATTCCGTAAAAATACGAATCGAATGAGTAGGTACGTATTTGTATCACGGCTACTTGAAGAATCACGGATACGAATCGAATACGGATGAGTGCACAAGAGCCCTCAGGACTCCATACCTCTTCCAAGTTTACCCGCTTTCTATTTATAACATCATATTACTAAGATCTTGTAGGATGACAGGTGGTTAAAATTACGTTATCGCTACTTTGACCACACCTACAATTTTTTATTTATTTATTAATAAAAAAGAATACTAGCCAAGTTAATTGCTGACTAATATTCCCCTTTCCCCTCCAACTAAGCGTAAAGCTTGTGCTAGGAGTAGGTACGACAATAGTGCAACGGGTGGGATTCGAACCGGCCACCTTTCGGTTTGCAGTCCGCTCCTGTAACCGTTGAGCTATCGAGGCTATTAAGTCCTCAATGTCTATACCCTCAAGATAAAATTCTGGTAAAAATTACCAAAGCCTGATTTGTGCAACCCATTTTATTTTAACCACCTGTCATCAGGGCCCTCTTTCCCACTGGCACTCTGGGCACATGCCGGCCCACGATCGATAGGGGCCCACTAATCCCTGCCATATCACCATTCTATAATCGACTGACTGATATTTTATTACCGAAAAACATATTTATTTCGATAAAATAAAAGGTCAAAAAGGTCCTCTCGAACAAACAACGATAGAGATTGTTAACTAGTCAAGACTGACTGACACTCAGCGGCTGCTGGGCTATTATCTACTTTCTTTGTCTATTCTAAGAAAATAGTACCTACTCTGTCAAGATTATAGGGGCCCCATTATTCTAATGTGCCCAGGGCCTCCAATAGGTTAAAGACGGCGCTGCCTGTCATACAACTGGACGTGAAATCTCAGTCAAGGGCTTACTTGTCATCAAATTAAAATAAAGGTATCCAAAACTCGGGATCGTAAACTCCACTAAATAATAAAAATCACTTGAATTATCAGCACAAAATACCCAACAAAACAGAGAGAATGTATTGAAAAATATAATTTTATATTTATTTAAAGGCAATTGATTCCAAATCGAGCGTGCGCCCTTGTCCCGCAGTTAAACTCAATGGCGGGGAAACCCCGATATGCACGAATGGCTGCCCGCGGCATTAAGTCCTCAAAATCTTGAAAAATATGGATAAGCTCATCCTACACGCCTCAATGGAGCTTGAGCGAATTTGTTACATGATACCGTACAGAGTAGAGGATTTTTTTCGTGTTCCACATTACATACAATATTGTGAGCGGCATTTTATTTCTACACCATGATGAACCAGCTACAAAATGTATTCATATTGGAGATAGGAAGAATCATTTTTATCTTACGGTACGGTACGGTTAAATTGGGGTTTGAAATTTATGTAATCCACGCGGACGACGTCGCGAGCATAAGCTAGTTACTAATCTCTACATAGTATAAAATAAAGTCGCTTCCTACTGTCTGTATGTATGAACGCGTAGATCTTTTAAACTACGCAACGGATTTTAATGCGGTTTTCACTAATAGATAGAGTGATTCGAGAGGAAGTTTTATAGCAATAGTTTAATTCTCAAAAAATTAGAGATCCCTAAAGAAATTGAAGTAATGTGAATTAGGTCGGAAAAAAATCCTCTCATTTGAGAGTTTCCGAGGCAATGACAACTCAATGATACCACATTAGTATCTACATTGCACCCATGCGAAGCCGGGGCGGGTCGCTAGTACAATCATCATAATAATAAAAAGCCCTATGGTAAACTACGATAGAGGCAATAGGTACATAGAGACCACATAGGTATTATTTCCTCAAACGCTTCCGAATGAAAATCTATTCTCATCGCAGCTGCTCTCAGCTCATCCCGTATATGGATGGATCGAGACCTTTGTTTACCCGCTCCCATCCGTGCTGCATTAATGCGGGTTATTGACCTTCAGATGGGGTTAACTGGAGATCGCTTGTAACCTTTAACCATCGGAACTACGTACACTGAAATCTGAATCCTTTTTTGAAGCCCCTACTTGGTTGCATCGAGGGAAACTAACTTTCTTTTTTCTTTTCAGACAGTTGTCTGTTTTCATAACTTTTTTTTCCGCACAAACATGGTTGAGTTACGATGTATATAAAATTTAGAGATACATCGTAAATGAACATGTTGATGGTAAACTACGACAGAAACAATACCTACCTACATAGAGATCACATAGGTATTATTTCCTCAAAAGCTTCGGAATGAAAATCTATTCTCATCGCAGCAGCTCATCCCGCATATGGATGGTTCGAGCCCTTTGTTTACCCGCTCCCATCCGTGCTGCATTATTGCGGGTTATTGAACTTCGGATGGGGTTAACTGGAGATCACTTATAACCTTTAACTATCGGAACTACGTATACACTGAAATGGAATATTCTTTTTTTGAAGCCCCTACTTGGTTGCATCGAGGGGAATTAATTTTCTGCTTTTTTTCTAAAAAAGTTGTCTGTTTTCATAACTTTTTTTGTGCACAAATATGGTTCAGTTACTTGATAAAGTTTAGAGCCTAGATAGAGATCACAATAGGCATTATTGTCTCAAAAGCTTCGGAATGAAAATCTTTTCTCATCGCAGCTCTCAACTCATCCCGCATATGGATAGATCGAGCCCTTTGTTTACCCGCTCCCATCCGTGCTGCATTAATGCGGGTTATTGAACTTCAGATGGGGTTAACTGGAGATCACTTTTACCTTTAACTATGCCTACCTACGCTGAAATGGAAATTCCAAGTGGTTGCATCGAGGGGAAATTATTTTCTTTTTCCTAACGGTGACCTCTTTTCATAATGCGATATTTTTTGTCTTAAAAACTACTAAGTTATAGTTTTTTTTTGCATTTTACGAAGACGAGTGACTCATGCTTGTGTTTAAGTCGTATCAGTATAAGTAACGTATACTGAATGTGTGCGTTTGCTAGCGCTTGCTCGCGACTGATTGGTCCGACATGCACGCACACTTACGCAATGCCCATGTAAACGACGTAACCACAAGTAAAGTTCACTCGTCTTCGTGAATGCAAGAAGTAGGTACATAGATAAGTTTACACTTTTTCGTGCTACTTATGTACCTACTTAAATTGGCCATAGTCTACCACGCTGGCAAACTTCACACAGATGTTTTCCTTCACTGTTAAAATATATCTTAACTAGCTTTTTCCCGCGACTTCGTCCGCTTACTCTACACTACTGCCCCTATTGTATCCCCTCAGGGATTGATTTTTTAAAAATCTTTTATTAGCGGATGCCTACGTCACAATTGGTATAGTTATGCATGCAAAATTTTAGCCCGCTCCGTCCGGAGGTTTGAGCTGTGCGTTGCTGGATCAGTCAGTCAGTGAAACTAGTCACATGTTAATTATAGCCTTAAGGATATACAAGACAATGCCTAATAATGTATTTTAATATGATTCCAGAATACCTCAATCATTAATTACACGCCCAATCTACGTCTGATATTATGTCTAATTAGCGGAAACTCACGAATTACATCAGTTTAATTACACAAACATAATAAGCAGATTATTATGTTATGTGTGGTTATGTTTAGATTTAAGAGATTCAAGTGCGAGTTGGACTCGCACATGAATAGTTCCGTACCATCATACAAGAAATAACACGTGTTTTTAATTTTTTTCATTTTCATGGCAGCCATTTTGTAAATTTTTTTTTTGTTTTTTATAGCGGCAATAGAAATACACATTCTGTGAAAATTTCAACTCTCTACCTATCACAAGATACAGCCCGCTGACAGACAGACGGACGGACGGACGGACTGCGTAGTCTTAGTAATAGGGTCCCTTTCGGTTATGGAACCCCAAAAAGGAATAGAATGGCAAACTTTACCAAATAAAAACAAAGAAAACAAAGAAAATAGAAAGTCTTGAAAGTGTAAGAATTTATCTGTGTTTGTCCGACATTCCCAAATCACTTGTTTTCATTCTGAAAAATTCCAACTGTAACTGAATTAGTGAACTATTTTGATGAAAAAATCCTTTCAGACTCAAGTCGGAAGCACTTCAGCCTCTTTAATATTCACAGGCTGTATTCAATTCAAAACAACTGAAGTGTGTTTTTAAATAAAGCGAAAAGTACGTCGATGGATTTCTGTTTCGGTGTTCTGTATATTTTTTTAGAAAAGAATATTAGCCATGTTAAATGACTAATGCCCTTTCCTTTCCTCTCCAACTAAGCGTCAGGCTTGTGCTAGGAGTAGGTAAGAAAGAAAGAAAGGAAAAGACGTTTATTTATACAACTACGACAATAGTGCAACGGGCGGGGTTTGAACCGTCGACCTTTCGGTTTTCAGTCCACTTTACCGGTTGAGCTATTGAGGCTCGAACTATTATTCCTCAAGTTATCCCTTGACTGCAATCTCACCAGGTGATAAGTGATGATGTAGTCTAAGATGGAAGCGGGCTAACCTGAAAGGGGTATAACAGTTTTTATTAAATCCACACCCCTTTGGTTTCTACACGGCATCGTACCGGAACGCTAAATCGGTTGGGCGGCACGGCTTTGCCGGTAGGGTGGTAACTAGCCATGGCCGAAGCCTCCCACCAGAAAAAAACCTTTCTAAGCGGATGCCTGCGTCATACTAGCTATCTGCATGCCAAATTTCAGCCCCAATCCGTTCAGTAGTTTGAGCTGTGCGTTAATAGATCAGTCAGTCAGTCACCTCTTCCTTTTAGATAAATGAGAAAATGTGTATATTTGTTTTTATGTCCTTCATTAACGCCAAAACGGAGCAACGGAAATAAGCTAAGCTGATTCCTGGTTCTATTCTGTATTGCTACAAAAAATCGCTGTGGGTGACATCCTTGGGTTTTTCTATCATTATAAGGAACCCAAAATTAAGAAAAAATAAAAGCGTACGGCATTATGGGCGCACGTAGCAAATTTACGCTTTCCTCTTGATCCCTGCGCCGATAGTCCCAGCATCCAATCACAGCACGCAGACACGCGACTCCCGTATTTTGTACTGATAAGCCCTTTTTGCCTGTTATCTTAACTGAGATTTTTATTTTCCTACGTCTCAGTTAAAGGGTATCTTCTTTTTTGAAGGCCTATGTTCTTGTAGTACTAGAGCCTGTAGGAAATTTTGAGGAGGCGTTTGACCAAACATTAAATTCTTCGGAGTAGGTACATGTACAATGTACAATATATAAAAGCTTAACTAATATTAATGGTTTTAATTTACAAAACTATGAAATCCCTCCCTCCGCCCTCCTACTAGATCTATGCGGTCGTGTGTCTCAAAAAATCCTCTCGTCACTCCCCATTGTAACACAGTCTTCTATAACAAATCTTTCACCGTACTAGCTACCCAACTTTGGAACTCACTTCCTGAAAATGTCAGAGAGAACTGCCACTCAGTACACTCATTCAAATACAGAGTGAAACAGTATTACCTATCATTACAATTAGAGTATTTTATATATTATATGTATTTATATTTTTTATATATTATGTATATAATTATTTATTATAAGTATTATTATTGTATATAAGTTGATTTGGGTATTTATTATAAGATATTTATGTAGTTTATTAGATTCTATAGTACCGTAGACCTATTCCACTTCTTGATACGCCTTACTTACAACCTTGAATGGGAAGCTGGAAGAAATCTCTGTTTAGAGATAAGCATTTCCAATGTAACTTAATTTATTATTACTTTGTAACTACAATTTTGGTACATGAAAAATAAAAATAAATAAATAAATTTTATTTTTTTGATAATTTGGAAATGTAGGTGATGTAGATCATTTGATTGCATTGATCCATTGATTTTAGATATATTATTATATTATATTTTTAATAGTTTGATATAAAAATTGATGATTGTAGGTGGATCGACAGACGATTTCAAAAGAGTCGTAGGGCGCCGCTTGCTCCCGCAGCGGTGCAAGGTCCAGTGTGAGTCCACCCTACGTTTCCTGTGTTGAGTCATCTATTGGTTGACAATGACGACGAATAATATGTATAAAATAGGGCCTTGTTCTGTAGTAATAAAATGATGTGATTTTTGTATAGTGGTAGTTTATGGGGCTAGACTTCATTATTGAAGAGAATAATTTTTAAAAAATCATGATTTAAGTAAAGGCGGATTTTCGTTACAGCGCAGCTCTATAATATGTATTCTTCTTCTTCTTCTTCAAGTGCCATCTCCTACCGAAGGTTGGCAATCATTAAGACTAACTGGATCTTGTTTACTGCTGCCCTAAACAGTGATCTTGTACTCATGTTAAACCACTGGCGAAGGTTCTTGAGCCAGGATATTCGTCTACGGCCAGGTCTACGTCTGCCTTTTATCTTACCCTGTATTATAAGCTGCACTAGATCGTATTTTGGGTTGCGCATAACATGGCCCAGATATTCGAGCTTTCTCCTTTGCACACATTTGAGTAACTCAGTGGACTTCCCCATTCTTTGCAGCACGGTGGTATTGTGTACACGATCTCTCCATGAGATTCGCAACATTCGCCTGTACACCCACATCTCGAACGCCTCCAGCTTGTTGCTCATCGCTTGCGTTAAAGTCCAGGCTTCGACTCCATACAATAAAACTGAGAAAACATAGCACCGTGCCAACCGCATCCGAAGCGGTATATATAGTCTACTAAGCGGAATATGTATTCTACTAAGCGGAATATGTATTCTACTTATTATTATTTTTCGCTATACTTATTTTTGCAAGACTTAATATTACAAAAACAGTTTTCTTAAGAGCAATATCTGAACTAAAAATGCTTTACCATTTTCATCAAAAATAGTATGAAATAGAAAAAGGTTCGGTATTCGCCGAAATAGAAAAAGGTTTATACATAGACGATTAAACGATGACAAATTGGTCTCCATTTTTCTGACATCTTTTTGTAGTTAGGAACTTTGCCTTTTTGTGATCTAGGTCGTTAGCCCGTTGGGAGGTTGTATAAACTTGGTAACGACAAAAACATGGGTTAGGGCCAGGTGCAGGCAATGACCAAACTGACGCGACGACGGTCCGATCGAAAGTTACTCTATTGTCCAAAGATTGCCTTATAAACTGGCTATAAAATTGCTACAACCATAAAAATCTTGATACTTAAACATAAATTGTCATCTCCTTACGAAGATCGGCAATAATTAGAACACGTACACACAGGAACAGGTATACACTTGGCGTAAGACCGTAGCCACCATTGATGTTGGAATCCCCACTACGGAATCTCTACATAGTATAAAATAAAGTCGCTTCCCGCTGTCTGACGCGTAGATCTTTTAAACTACGCAACGGACTTTAATGCGGTTTTCACCAATAGATAGAGTGATTCAAGAGAAAGGTTTCTAGGTATAATTTAATATAGGTTTGTGTTAATTTGTTGAAATATGACGATATTTGAACAAAATGTCGGAAGAAATCAAGCTTACATCGAAAATTAACAAATATTACGCGCAACAAAACGAGACTGAGGCGGTGCGGTGGTGGTGGCATAATATTAGTATGGAAGTAACACTGCAACTGCATACCTAAGTATCAACATTGCCACCCATGCGAAGCCGAGGCGGGTCGCTAGTATAATTATAATACCTACTTAGTAAGTACCTACTAACCGTGGCGTGTGAACCGTCGAAGTCCCTACAAAAGACAGCAGCAGTGGACGTCTATCGGTTGATGATGATGATGATAATGACGACCTATTGAAATATTTTGATAAAAGTTGAAAAAATAGAAAAATAATTTAATGAGATCTCTTTTGCTATCGTCCAAACTCTTTGGTGCGGTAAAATTTTATTTACTAAAAAATACTAAAATCGAAACCTATTCAGCTTTAAAAGTGATAAAAATTGCAAAAGTCTCTATTGAATAGAAAAGAGATAAAAATATTTTCAAATACAATTTTTTGAACTAACTCTGGCTCAATGAGAAGAGAATAAAATCACTGAAAAAAATGTTTCCAGTGAATTCTTTAAAAATACAAATCTGATTGCTTACTCTCGGCTGCGATTCTGTCCTCATATTACACCGAACTAGAACCAGTTTCTATTTTTGTAACACGATTTTATTTTAGAGCAATAAAATTATTTACTACAACACGTCAGAAATATCTGCGCGCCTCGCTGGAATGCGCTTCCCCGCAGCTCGCCCGTTTTCGCCTATCTAGAACCGGTGCTAACGCGATGACGTCACTAAGCCCTGAGATATTTCCGACAGGTTGTACGCTTTTTCATTTCTCTTTAAAAAGTTTTGGTCTAATTGAAAATTCGTTATCTACACTAATTATTGATTTTGATTTGAAGTATAATAGCCTATTGGTTAAGACGTCCGCCTCTTATTCGGGAGGCCGGGAGTTCGATCCCGGGCACGCACCTCTAACTTTTCGGAGTTATGAGCTTATAATATTATGTAATAAAATCGTGCTTTAATGGCAAAGAAAACATCGTGAGGAAACATGCAAGCCTGAGTGTCCTCCATAATGTTCTCAACGGTGTATGAAGTCTGCCAATCCGCACTTTGCCAGCGTGGTAGGCTTAGGCCAAACCCTTCTCAATCTGACAGGAGACCATTGCTCAATAGTGAGACCTCGATGGGTTGATGACGATGATGATGATGATGATGAGGATAAGGTGAAAGTGATATTAAACACGCTTTTGAAAAATAAACCACAAACTTAGGCACAATTAGTCAATCCTTACGTTTGAAAACTACAATACCACAAACAGACAAATAAACAAAGCACAAACTTTTAACACCCCTCTTTTTGCATCAGAGGTTAACCAGTTTTATATCACAAAATGTTTGTATCGGATAAATTATTAAATTGCCAATCTCAATTTACGAATATCCAATAACTTTTTATGAATTAATATTAAAACCATCCCAGACTGAGATAATAAATTGTTAAAAGTAATTTTTTAGGGATCCGTACCTCAAAAGGGAAAAGGAACCCATATAGGATCACTTCGTTGTCTGTCTGTCTGTCTGTCCATCTGTCGTCTCTGTTAAGAAAACCCATAGGGTACGCCCCGTTGACCTAGAATCATGAAATTTGGCATGTAGGTAGGTTATACTGAATTTGTGGTTACATCGCAAAAAAAATGTGTTCATGAACAAATAATTAGTATTTTCAATTTTCAAACTAAGTATACCAAGTGGGGTATAATTATGAAAAGACTTTACCAAGTATAAAAATAAATAATTTTTTATTTATTTTTATGCATAATAATAGTTTTTGATTTATCGTGCAAAATGTCGAAAAAAATACCCGAGTACGGAACCCTCGGTGCTCAAGTCTGACTCGCACTTGGCTGTTTTTTATACTTTTTCATTTTGCGGCAACGCGCGCGACTTTATTGAATGTCTTTATCGAAGTTCGAAAGTATCCATACAATCGAAATACAATATTGTATTGAACTTTATAACTACTAGCTTTTGCCCTTGACTTCTTCTGTCGCTGTTTTCTAAATATCCCGTAAGAAACATTGTTTTCCAGGATGAGCTTAAATCACTTCTTGCACAGTTTTTATAAACTGTGCTACTTGCGTGATCTTGTACCTACTGATCTGGTAATATCCCTGGTAAAAAAATATATAAAACATAAATCATAGGGTCAACCACTTTGATGATTCATCATCATCATGATCCACCCATCGCGGGATCACTACAGAGCACGGGTCTCCTCTCAGAGCGAAGGGTTTTGGCCATAGTCTACCACTCTGGCCATAGTAGACTTCACACACCTTTGAGAACATTATGGAGAACTCTCAGGCATGCAGGTTTCCTCACGATGTTTTCCTTCACTGTTAAAGCAAGTGATTAATTAATTAAAACGCACATAAATCCGAAAAGTTAGAGATGCGTGCCCGGGATCGAACACCCGACCTACGATTAGAAGGCAGACGTCCTAATCACTAGGCCAAGTAGAAAGGAATACTTCCTGTGTTCGCCACGGTGTGAGCGAGGGCGCTTCGTAGACGCTGACGTCACGGAAGCGAGGGGCGGAAGCGGGCCCGCCGCGCTTCCTCCCTCATTTGCTCGCGCGCAAACTTGATCAGTATTTCAAAATTGGAACCAAATTGAAAACCAACATCGATAAATGATTCGTAGATTTGAAATTAGAATTCCGAATCTACGTTACAAATGTTTTTGTTAAGTACTTAACTAATCGAAGAAGAGATAGCCTAGTTGTTATTCAGACGTAGGCTTGTTATTCGGGGGCAATATTAATATAATTATTTATATTATTTATAATATAAATGCACAGCTATGTGCATTTAAAAAAATTAAATACCGCTTGAAGAAAACATCGTAAAGAAACTTATGTGACCTGCGACCCCTTAGGCCTTTAGAAAGCTTTGTCTCTGTCATACTTATATGACGTTTTGTTGGTCTCAACTACAGAGACAGTGCTCTACAAATCTACTATTTCCTTCTAAAGGTACATTAATTCGGCTTCGTACTGTACTTCAGTTTAGGTATACCAATTTCTACTTAGATAAACTTTGTATCGCCTAGATAGGACGTTAGCGGTCGTGTTACGTTAGTACTATTATTTATATTCTGTGGTCGTGTCTTGTAGCTTTACCACTTTGGCTTAATTTCAGCTTTGTCATGTCTTTAACATTGCAATTTTCCAGTATTTAACCAGAGTTAGCTTAAAATTGTCTAAAATAGCTTTGGTAAGCTTAAAATAATGTGCTTCTACATACGCAAGCGCGCGCATCTACTCATGTGACCACAGTGCAGTGAGTTGCGGTGCGCTTTGAAATCTGCAAATTTTAATTTAAATATATCAAAATCCGGTGCGGAATTAATTCCGCAGTGCGCGCGCTTTCATATACAGTGGAAACTCGATGAACCGGACTAATTGTTGGCGTTAGGGATTCGGATAATCGAAAATCCGGATATTCAAATCTATGAAAATAAAAAATTATAAAATTTATAATTTTAACAATTTTTGTATGTATGTTTATGTTAGTTTGTACTCGTAGTTTAATTAGTGTAATTGGCTTTATGGCCGTTCTAATTAAATAATAAATAAATAATAATAATAATAATGAAGAAAAGCGGGTTTTGTGCATGTTATGTAGTTCACTATAATAGTAAGTATTTATAATTTTCAAAGTAAGATAACTATACCAAGTGGGATATCAAATGAAAGGGCTTTGCCTGTACATCCTAAAACAGATTTTTATTAATTTTTATGCTTAGTAGTTTTTGATTTATCGTACAAAATGGCGGAAAAAATACCCGAGTATGGAACCCTCGGTGCGCGAGTCTGACTCGCACTTACAATTTTCGGTTGGTAGTCCGGATAATCGCAAATCCGTATAACTGAGGGCCGGATAATCGAGTTTCTACTGTAGTTCTATACTAGCTCACGGATTTTGCGGGGAACAAGCGTACGGAAATACCGTGGTGTTAGTTGTACATTTCATGTCATGTCATTTCAGTTTCGGAGATTATATTCGTACAGGATACGTTTTCAGGGCGGTTTATGTGAAAACGCCCTAAATGATAGTGGGACTAGTGTAAAAGCGGTGATAGCCTAGTGGTAACGGTTAGGACGTTCGGCTCCTAATCGAAGGTCCCAGTTCGATTCTGGGCACGCACCTCTAACTTTCCGAAGTAGGTAATTAAATATCATTTCTTTAATTTAATTGTGCAAAATCACTGGGACAACCCCTTCACTTCCCATGGCCCCACCAAACTCTCGGTTATATGGGCCGAATCGCGGGAGGGCGCCCGTTCGGTACTTGCTCTTGGCATTTTCCCGGGGCGCCTTCTTGACTCCCTACAAATTATTTTGTCTCTTCCTTGTCCCTTATGCTCACTCTCCCTCCTTGGGGGCTAGACGTCACAAACGGCTACAAGTCGTCAAAGCACTAGTTGAACTTATAAAAATATTTTTTCTATTGTATTTGATGAACGATGTGCTACGGTTCCACCACTTACTAATTTTTATGAACCTCGCCTCGTGATAAACTGTGCTCTCAATTAGTACGCGCGGTGTAGGCAACAAAAGTGAACAAAACTGGCAGAAATGCATTTGAAGCCATTACAGGCAACGGCCGACCCCCTGCAAACAGATGGGCTGTACCTATCCGTTCCGAAAATATCGCGACGCAAATAGAAAACTTATAGAGTACATACTTTCCGTTGACCTATAATGGTAGATAGGTAGGTCTTATAGCACAAGTAAAGGAATAAATCCGAAAACCGTGAATTTGTGGTTACATCACAAAAACAAAATTAAAATGTGTTCATGAACAAATATTAGCCTTTTTAATTTTCGAAGTAAGATAATTATATCAAGTGGCGTATCATATCAAATGTCTTCGCCTGTGCATTCTAAAACAGATTTTGATTTATTTTTATGCATAATACTTTTTGAATTATCGTGCTAAATGTCGAAAAAATACGACCGTAGTACGGAACCCTCGTTGTACGAGCCTGACTCGTACTTGGCCGGTTTTATTTTATGAAGGACCCGGCTACGTCTGCGCTACTTACTAATTTTTATAAACCTCGCCCCGTGATAAACTATGCTCTCAATTAGTACACGCGGTGTAGGCAACAAAAGTGAACAAAACTGGCAGAAATGCATTTGAAGCCATTAAAAGGCAACGGCCGACCCCCTGCAAACGGATGGGCTGTACCTATCCGTTCCGAAAATATCGCGACGCAAATAGAAAACCTATAGAGTACTTACTTTCCGTTGACCTATAATGGTATGTAGGTAGGTCTTATAGCACAAGTAAAGGAATAAATCCGAAAACCGTGAATTTGTGGTTACATCACAAAAAACAAAATTAAAATATGTTCATGAACAAATATTAGCATTTTTAATTTTCGAAGTAAGATAATTATATCAAGTGGCGTATCATATCAAAGGTCTTCCTTCGCCTGTGCATTCTAAAACAGATTTTGATTTATTTTTATGCATAATAGTTTTTGAATTATCGTGCTAAATGTCAAAAAAATACGACCGTAGTACGGAACCCTCGTTGTACGAGCCTGACTCGTACTTGGCCGGTTTTATTTTATGAAGGACCCGGCTACGTCTGCGCCACTTACTAATTTTTATGAACCTCGCCCCGTGATAAACTATGCTCTCAATTAGTACGCGCGGTGTAGGCAACAAAAGTGAACAAAACTGGCAGAAATGCATTTGAAGCCATTAAAAGGCAACGGCCGACCCCCTGCAAACGGATGGGCTTTATCCGTTCCGAAAATACCGCGACGCAAATAGCGTTAACTACCAACGAACTACGAAGGGCGGGCGTTAGATAACGTGACGCATCGCCGTATCTCATACCAGCTGTTTTCATTATTGAGACTTGAAAATTTTACCTGTTAACAGGAAAGTAGAATACTTAATAGTAAAAAAATAATTTTTTCTCAACAAATTTTAAAAAAAAGGTTAAAATGAAGGATAATGTTAGGAAAAATAGGAAGGTGAGATTTGTAGAGCCAAAAATGTATAACTACTACGGTAGAAGAATAAGCGCATATTAATTAGTTCCTAAAATATTTAATGCAATCGGTTGGGCTGGGGAGGATATCGATAGGCTCAGTGAGGGAGTCCTTAAGAAGAGGTTAAAGAAACACTTACTTAGGGACTCTCTAACTGACTATCATGCTTCTTAATTATTTATTTGTATTTTTGTGTTTTCTTTGGTTATTTATTAGTAAGTTGTTAGAATACTCAATTGTGTTAGTTTATCTTTTAGTGAAGTAGGTAGGTTTAAATTAGTATGTAGTACAGTTTTTATTATAAGAATAGATATAGGTGTATGAATAGCGTTAAGGAAATATAGTAGTAAGTTATGTACTTAGTATTAAGAGCGCCACCTCGCCAACAAACTGGCCCACCAGTTTGGCGAGATAGATATGTAGGAAACTTTGTAAAATTATTATGAATAAATAAATTTAAAAAAAAAAATTCAGCCGTGGAAAAAGGAAATGTTTTTACAATTTTAGTGAATTTCTATTTTTCGTTTACAGTTGTACACCTTTTTGGGATGGTATATTGAATCTTCTAACAATAAGTACTTATAAAGGGACTGCCTAAGCGATAAAGGATTTTTGGAAATTGTACCCCTAAAATAGTTAAATAGGGAATGTTTAAAAAAAAAATCGCGACGAAAATAGCACTAACTACCAAGTACCAACGAGCTACGAAGGGCAGGATAACGTGACGCATCGCCGTATCTCATACCAGCTGTTTTCATTCCAGCCGTGGAAAAAGGAAATGCTTTCACAATTTTAGTGAATTTTACAGTGAATTTTTAATTTTTCGTTTACACCTCTTTGAGTTAGCACATTCAATCTTCTAACTATAATTATATAAAAGCTTGTCCTGACTGATTGATCTATCAACGTGCTAAAATCCAATATCCATACTACTTACTACTAATATTATAAATGTGAAAGTGTGTCTGTCTGTCTGTCTGTCTGTCTATCTATCTGCTAGCTTTTCACGGCCCAACTGTTTAACGAATTTTGATGAAATTTGGTACAGAGGTAGCTTACATCCCGGGGAAGGACATAGGCTATTTTTATCCCGGAAAATCAAAGAATTCCCACAGGATTTTTAAAAAACCTAAATCCACGCGGACGAAGACGCGGGCATCATCTAGTCTAGTAGTGCACAAGTACCTTGTAAAGACGGCATTGACCTCCTTAACGTTATAGGTGCGAGGGTTGCGACTTAGTGTGAAATTTCACCAAGCCTTTTAAAATGCAAACGAAGTCACATGTGTAAGCCATTAATAAATCAACGCATCAATCTAATGAGAGGGATAACCTCAGCACGTGACTGACGCCTTTATTTGTAGGGTTAGTATGAGATTTTACTCCCCCAACGTTGATAGAATTCGAGTGTCGAAACAATATAACGCATAGTATAGACGGTAATCGAGTTATCTAGCGAGGGGACAAGCTGTGTGGGTGTGCGCCGTTCTCACCCGAATTACTATCTCAACCTCTGTCGCGTACTATAAAAGGAAGAAAGAAAATGAATTTATTCGATGTTAATGTCGTGTCACAAAAAAAAACATACAACACTTCTCGAAATGGTTGTATAGCCTACTCGTGTGGTACAGCTCAGCTTTCTGCTCATTTCTGTATCATATTAGACGCAAAGTCGCATACAATCCCGGGCGATGTATAATAAAAAAAACATAACTAGTGTCTCTTATGCTAAGTCTGTGGTTCTACCGCAGTTCAGAACGAAAATTCTACTGAGAAGAACTAGCATACAAATCAGATAGGTAAGTAAAATAAACTTAAAGTGCCATCATGTTTTAAGGCTCGACTTTGCGTTAACTTTGCCAGCACCTAAGGGAAATCTTTGCAAAATAACAATAAATTCCAAAATTTGTACCGAACATTTAACAACCGTTAAAGGTAAGTTACCGAACATATTAAACAAACAAAGCACAAGAAAATGGCTTTCTTTAATATTTCATTGTAAACTACAGTTCTGAACTATGATTATCAAATACGTTTTATAAACTAACAAACAAACAGACATAAAAAGGCGAGTGGAACCGTGGAAAATCAATAGTGTTTTGATACTCGAAATCTACCAAAGTTTTCGAGATGTAATCTCGTACTAATTACAAGAGCACGTGGCAAGCCAGCTATATTCTGAACAGATGTTGTTCGAGGATAACCCTATTTTATTAATAAATGTGTAGGCGTGTCAATGTTATAATAGGTTTTACTGTCATAGATTCCGTGAAAAGAAACGTTGCATGAAGGAAGCTTTACTCTGTGAAAAGAAGCCATCTTGGATTAGCCGGCAGATTTGGATTTTGACAGACACGCGTAGGTTGTCAGATTCAGAATTCACTCTAGCCTTTTTATTAGAATTCAGATTAGCTTAGGTAATTCGAGATAGGTAGCTTTTAGCGTGAATAATAATAATCGTGATATTTAATTCTGTGATTGTGATAATGTAGAATGTTTGTGTTAAATCGTAACCTTAAAGTAATTCTAACCTTTAATGCTATCCGGTGACTTTGTCTGCAAAGCACTATTAATAATGTTCGCGTAGTTGTTAGACGAATATGGAATATTAATTATATTGGTGAATATTAGAGTAATTCGTGAGTTAACGGTTGGCTCAGTGGATAGATTATTATAATGACATCCGTTAAGGTTATTTCTGCAAACGCTAGTAATTTAGAGTGTAATTGGAGATATACCGGCAGTTGAGATAATAATTAGTTTAAAGTGATAGTTTAGTGTGATAGTAATTTGCAGTTAACTTTGATAGTACCCGTTTTAGAAACGTATAACCCGTTTGGTTAAGAATCATTGATGACTCTTGTGTAGGGTAGACACTACCCTACACAAGAGGTAGGGTAATCGGACAATGAGTTTCCCATTAGATCGAATAGCTTGCATTCTGGTGGTTTCGAGGAAACCGGGCACGAGCTGGCGATCCCTTGAGTGGGATTCGCGTAGGTAGGTATAGTGTGGCGATTGCATGCCTGGATGAATAGTGTTCGAGGCGCCGTAGCGCACGATGCTATGGCATTCGGTATGTAGACGCGCATAGAGTGGATAAGGTAGAGCTATTGTGATATTGCGAGTTAGTAAAGAGGAGTCAATAATATGATCTGGTTTAGATAGTGAGTGTCAATGCAATGATTATTTTAAGAGTGTTCATGAAGTTGAGATTGATGATTGAGCTAGTCGCCACGCGAGTTTCTTGCTGGCTCTTCTCGCGGTAGGCTGTAGCATTCCGAACCAGTGGTAGATTGTCTTTAGATGATCAGATAAAGAAATGGCTAGTGATTTGATTCAGAGGTTGCAATAGCAATTGTGCCCTAATCACATGATGCGATGATGCTATGATGATGATGATGATGATGTTGAGATTAGGTTAGAGTGAGGTGAGGGGTCGCTGTGAGGGGTGGTTGGAGGCGACCTAGGTAGGGTTAGGTTAGGTTTACCTCGTTACCTTGCGTTGATAGTTTCCCTGTGCTATACGTGAGAGTTTCCATGATAATAATTGAGGATAGTCCATGTAATTTGATAACACAAGAATATCGTTAGTTCACATATGCGGCCTGGTTCATTTTAAGAAAGTAAATCCCGACTCATCCAATAGGTTGTTTAAAGTGCTGAGAACTAATTGTAAAGATCATTGATTAAAGTACCTAGTGGTTAATTACTACGTTCTGATACGTTCTGATGTCGGCTGAGGATTAATAATAATAATTATCGGTCATTCTCCTTCCTATTTCTGATGTACGTGACTAGCGCGCCTACAAATGCATTTATCTAATGAAGATAAATATCGTGAGCTAAGAATAACAACGTATTTCGGGAATATTATGTTATAATATTATAAATGTACTCTTACAGATCACTGAACATGAAGTAGGTTTGAAAACATGTTGGAGAATTTTTATGGGTATTGAGTTTTTGAAACTTAGAAAATCAATAGAAATAGAATGAGTGCCTTGTAGCAATGAAGTCACGTGAATGGCGCAACATGAAGTTCTGGATATTTTCTACCAAACGATTTCGAGTCGTCGACAAAATATGACGGTCTTGCACTAAGTCGCGTGCCAATAGAAAATTGACACTTATTACGTACTTTCATAGCAATTCACTTTTGGTTGATAGTTTATCTATACTCTATAGTAATAAATAAAATTGAAGTGTATGTATGTAATTTCGAAATAACTACCTCATATTACCTCATATTGAGCTGTGATAGCCTAGTGGTTAGAACGTCCGCCTTCTAATCGGAAGTTGAGGGTTCGATCCCGGGTACGCACCTCTAACTTTTCGGAGTTATGTGTGTTTTAAGTAACTAAATATCACTTGCTTTAACGGTGAAGGAAAACACCGTGAGGAAACCTGTATGCCTGAGAGTTCTCCGTAATGTTCTCAAAGGTTTGTGAAGTCTACCAATCCGCATATGGCCAGCGTTGTAGACTATGGCCAAACCCTTTCTCACTCTGAGAGGAGACCCGTGCTCTGTAGTGAGCGGGTGATATGTTGATTATGGTGATGATTAGCCCTGATGCTATAAGGAATTATAATCCTAAATAGTGGTGATTGCACGGGATTTTTAAGAATCATCCGTTTAAATGTTTTTACGGGTACATAGATAGATACCTTGCATCCCGGGCACGGGCTACCTACTATGGATAGGCCTTTTTGTCATGGAAAATCAAAAGTTCCTACGGGATTTTTGAAAACATAAAACCACGCGGGCGAAGCCGTAGGCATCAGGTAGGTCGTTACCTACTGTTTTACCAATATTTTTTTAGTTACACCACACAATGTGCGATTTAATTATTTATTAGAAGAAAGTGTTTTTTTAAATAATACCTAGCAACCTATGACCTCTCGCTTTTGGTTTTCTCCTTGACCGCGAGTTATTGATATAATATCGCACTCCAAGATCAAATCTATTTTAATTAAGTACCTACTAAAATAACATTTTTTCAGTACGCTTAGTACGACATTTTATGTCTCACTAACTTACTTATACTTTGATAGTATTTGAGAGTCGAAATATTATAGTAAACTGGATCTATACTGCCTTGTTTTAAAGCTCAAGTTTGTCTACACATCTACAGCCAGCGCTCCGAGCGGAAAAGTTGCGAAATTAAAATCAGTGGCATTGAATTTTTGACTTTAACTCAAGGCTCTTTAGGTCCATTTTACGTTGACGGTGTTGTGTTTCGACTCTCGAATTCTAGCAACGTTTGGTGAGACGTAAAAACTTATACTAAGCGTACCTAAAGAATCTAAAAATCCTTTTGTTAATAGATTTATATTGCAGTCGCTATCAGCATTCGTAATAAGTGCTACAATCCTCAAAGTTCCTCATTCAGTAATCCTTTTGTAACAAAGCAGTTGACAGATTGTTTCGTTTCCAGTTTTTCCGCTTACCTACTACAATCCCAAATAGAGAACTCTGCTACGTGTTCAAGTTACGAACTAGGAATAGAAAATTGAATGAGTCCGCGACAGACCGAGATGGCAATCGGGGAGGGAACACCCCGCACACCCGCACAGCCCCCCCCCCCTCCCCACCCCCAAAGTTAGGGGTGAGCACGGGTCACGTGCGTCAAAAATAACTTGAAATAAAAACAAATGTTTAACTCAAAAGAGCAACCGCCGAGTTTCTTGCTGGTTCTTCTCGATAGGAACGGCATTCCGAACCAGTGGTAAATTAAACTAGTTAACGATTCAAAAGCACTTGTAATAAGTCTACTTGAATAAAATATATTCTATTCTATTCTAGTGAAACAAAAGTTTGGCTCAATCCACGACAAAATAAATAGGTATTCACATGTCCTTTAACGGAATACTGGTATAATACCATTTGATACGTTAAACCTCATCAAGTCAATCCCCGCGTACAATCCCTCGCATATTCTCACGTTTTATTTTATTCGAGCATAATAAATAGAGGGGTTGATTTTTTCCTGTCACAAAAGTTGACTTGAAACGTTATTATTGATGACTGTACCCGTAGTACAAGATTTTACGTCTCACCAAACGAAACCAAATTCGAGAGTCGAAATACTTCCGCGTTACAGTAAAATGGACTTAAACAGCCTTGAATTGAAGTCAAATATTCAATGCCACTGATTTTAATTTCGCAATATTTCCGCTTGGAGCGCTGGCTGTAGAAGTGTAGACAAACTTGAGCTTTAAAACGAGGCTTTTAAGATCCAGTTTACTGTAACGCGGAAGTATTTCGACTCTCGAATTTGGTTTGGTTTGGTGAGACGTAAAATCTTGTACTACGGGTACCGAACCGTAAAGTGACTTTTCTCGAATATCCGTTATTTCAGGTCGTATTTTTTGGGTTCCGTTTTTCCTTTTGAGGTACGGAATCTGCTTATAGGATCACTTTGTTGTCTGTCTGTCTGTCTGTCTGTCAAGTTTCTTGACGGACAGACAGACAGACAGACGAAGAACGAAGTGATCCTATAAGGGTTCCTTTTTCCTTTTGAGGTACGGAACCCTAAAAAGGGAAAAGAAAGAAATAATACGATTTGATTTGTGTAAAACCCCAGCGTGAAATCTCTCGCATCCCCTCACGTAGATGGTGGAAAGGTTGATTTTTTCAGCGGAATAAAAATTGATTTTGAATGTTATTGGTCCGAGCCGGGGAAATTATGCGAAGGAAGCATCGGGCGTGATGGAGAGTCTGTCAGTGGCATTACCAAACCGAATCAATTTGAACACCCCTACTACGATAAAACTAAGCAACAAAAATAGTTTATTGGGTTTGAATTTAGTTGCTCAGTACTTGTTTTTTTCTACTGGGTGATTCATTATTACTGCCCGTGACTTCGTTTGCGTGGATTTAGCTGTTAAAAATCCCGTGGGAACACTTTGATTTGCAGGGATAATAAGTAGCCTTATTAAAAAGAAATAGCGAGCAAATGAGCAGGTGGTTCACCTGGAGGTAAGTAATTACCGCACCGTATTGCAGCACCAGAGGAACTGCCAATGCGTTGCCGGCCAAAATACCACTGTCCAGGACTTTAACAATATATACCCATGCAAAAAATCATGTTCATCCGTTGCGACTTGCGATGTGATTGAAGGACATCCCAACAAACGAATAAACCAACAAACAAACGCATTTTCTTATTTATGATATTATGAATAGTGTCTGATATGATATTGATTGAGGGTGTTGGGTATCTTGGATGTGTGGTGATGGGGCATTTAAATAGAACACTTGGAGCTTCTCATAATTTATTTGGTCTCACTGTTACATAATGAAAACGTGTTCTCCCAACGTCTTGGTAGGGGCTGACTACGCGTCCTGCCTTAGCTCACGAGTTACCCGTCAATTCTCCCCCTCTACAACTCAGCCCCTACAAGGGGTTGAAGGTCTCAGTTGAAAAAAAAACCAGAGCTTTGTTATTTTTTACATACACGCACTTGACAACAATCATGCCAGTTAAAAAGCAATAATGAGAGAGCGCGCTTACATAATAGGTGTCTATTCTCACCTGCCTTGAAAAAAAACTTACTTATACTTATAGCTTATCTATTCGTTTTACTTGAAAGAAAAGATGGGCGTCGCATCGCAAGGGCGTTGATTTTATATCAACCACGTCATATTGATACTCAAGGAATCTCGTTCTGTGACAGAACAGTGAGTTAATTTACTAATATATTTTCTACGTTAATAATACTTTTCAGTTTCCGTTTATCGTAATTGTCATTGCCATTCATGTGTAATTAACATAATAATTGTAAATGCTAGAAAACTATTTTTTTTTTTTTTTTTTTTTTAAAGAATATTAGCCATGTTAAATGACTAATATTCCCCTTTCCTCTCCAATTAAGCGTCAGGCTTGTACTAGGAGTAGGTACGACAACAGTGCAACAGGCGGGGTTTGAACCGTCGACCTTTCGGTTTTCAGTCCACTCCTATACCGGTTGAGCTATTGAGGCTCTGATTATTCTGATATTGCACACCATTATAATGGTAAATACACTGTAACCTGACTGCTGTACCACCTATAAAACGCGTATTTGCAATAATAAATTATGATTATGATTATGATTAGGTATAAAAAGTTTGAAAGAAATAAAAAATTTACGAAATAATTGTGTCAGCTTTAGATCGACACGCATTCTCGAAGAACGATTAAAACTGTTTAAGATCGAGTTATCATAGTAGTAGTAGCATGACGGAAGATGGGTAGTATTGCAAATAATTTCCTATTACCGCTCCCACACTAAGCCGTCTTTCCAATTTTCCAAAACAAATATCCGCTCCATATTGTGACTACGAGTACCTCTACATTCTACAAGCGTTCGAGATCTTGTAGCGTATTTTACATCTTCTCGAAACGTAAGATTGATACGAAATAGTGATTTTTGAAATTTAAATAGCGCTAGCTTACGCTCGAGACTTCGTCCGCGTGGACTACACAAATTTCAAACCCCCATTTCACCCCCTCAGGGGTTGAATTTTCAAAAACCTTTTCCTAGCGGATGCCTACGTCATAATAGCTATCTGCATGCCAAATTTCAGCGCGATCCGTCCAGTAGTTTGAGCTGTGCGTTGATAGATCAGTCAGTCATTCAGTCAGCTTTTCCTTTTGTACTTTAAAAAACTTAACATAAGCATAGTTAAGTTAACATTAGCATGATGATGTTAACGAGCTTAACATACGGATAGTTAAGTTAACATAAGCATGATGATGTTAACAAACTTAATATAAGCTAGTTAACATATTTTCGTGTTAGCTTATGAGTCAGTAGCTCTTTCGAACAAGGACAAATTATTGAAAATTGGCTTTTCCTCTCAATATTATCGCATAATTACCGGTATAGGTATAGATAATGTACGTCGTACAAAGTTTACACTGTTACCCCTATGTTATTATACCTAGAATGGCGTCAAACTAGACGGAGCTTTAACCAAGTGCAAAGTTTATAACCTAGTTTATATTAGGAGTTTTAGAATAATAATTATCCCTGGAATTGTTTCGATATCAAAGAGGAGTTCTTAAAGGAGGTTTTTTTACTTAATAATAAACTATATCCCCGCGGACAAAGTCACGGGAATCGTCTAGTAAACGACGCAGAGAGATATTTTTATACTTCATAGCAGAAAGCTTTCAGTAATACTAAAATATGCATCGAAGCTGCAGTGGAAAACGCAGGTGTTATCGCTGCACATACAACTATGTAAAGCATAACTTTGGGCTGTGCTCTTATAAGTACACTTTGGGGGTATGCAAAAATTCATTTCTTGGCTGCTATGCTAGAATCAGTTTGCATAACCATAATTTTGTTCTTTTTTTATGTGGACTCGTTGTTGCATAAATAAAAAACCGACCAAGAGCGAGTCAGGCTTGCGCACTGAAAGTTCAGTACTACAGTCGTATTTTTTCGACATTTTGCACGATAATTCAAAAACCATGATGCATAAAAATAAGTAAAAATCTGTTTTAGAATGTACAAGTAAAGCCCTTTCTTATGATACCCCACTTGGTATAGCAATCTTATAGAAGTTTGAAAGTTGAAAACAGCAAAATATTTGTTCATAAACACATTTCAATTTTTTTCTTGTGATGTAACTACAAATTCACAGTTTTTATTTTTCCTTCATGTCTCCTATAAGACCTACCTTCCTGCCGAATTTCATAATTGTAGGTCAACGGGAAGTAACCTATACTTCCTGTTGACCTAGGGTATACCTATAGGTTTCTTGACAGACAGGCAGACAGACAACAAAGTGATCCTATAAGGGTTCCGTTTTTCTTTTTGAGGAACGGAACACTAAAAATATGAAAACCGCATTTGAAAATATCTACAAAGTTTAAAAGTTATGTGAAGGAATACAAATTACAAGGAACTTTCTTCCTAATCAGGAAAGGAAATAATTAGGAATTCTAATAACTATTAGTACCTTGAAAAACCGATCTATGTGCGCCAGCCGTTAAGTTGATAAAGTTTCCGATTTTAGATCACAATTGATTTAATTTCAAAGATAAATACCATCCCGAACGTATTACTCGAAGCTAAATTTTCAAGTTACAGCTAAAATTTCCGCGGAAGCCGGTTAAAAGTATTGGTTAAATTGATTTAAAGGATCATTACCCGCTTCAAAGCACACTACGAGCCAATTCTACAAAAAGTAGAGCAGCCTTCTCTTCGATTGGGAGAAGCTATGTAACTATCACCATTGCAAAAGTATCGAACCATGGGTCATAACAAAAACACAGGTGTGTGCAACCTTTACGCATGGATGTATTTAAACTTCTTTGATATTGTGGCAGATACTACGGTTAAATAAAAGTCTTGTTAGAATTTAGTAGATTTAAAAATTAGTCATAGTAGGTAAGTAAAAATAGAACGTTTAATTTATGGCACTAACTACTTGGTACTTTAACACCTCGATAAAAGTGGTGGCCTAAAAACAGCAGATCTATTTTGTGGCCATTTTAAATACGGACGGAAAAAATATTCGCTTTATTTCCGTAATTAAATAGATCTGAGTTACACTCAACTCAAGTCACGTATAGAGAGGTTTTACCCAAAAAATATACGGATGTGTGTCAACAAAGCATAAAATACTAAATAGGGAATATACTAATATTACCTTTCCAATGTACTGAACAGCATTGAACTACAATTTCCCTCATCTGCTAAATCTTTAATATCAGACATACATTTTTCCATAGCTCTAGCTATTGCCCAAGACTTCAGCCACGTGATATAGTTTTTAGCCAAAAGCACTCAGGAATAATGTACTTGTAGCTATCCATCTGTGAGAGCATTTTCAGAATCGGATCATTAGTACCGGAGACTATCTCCTCCGATATAGAAAGTTCTGTCAACTTCTGCTCGTGTAACTTGATGCAATTCTATTACAGCTCGATTACTGGTAGGAGCAGGTTATCTTAAATAACCCAAATTGGCGATTAATTTTAACATTTACCTACTTTATGACCTGCAGACGTGAGCTGATAGGCTTTATCATTTTAAAGTCTACGTCTAATCTTTTATTAAAAAAAATCTTGTAAATTAAATTAAAAACTATATTGCATACACGCTCTGAAAAACTTAGAAAAAGAAAAAAGCTTTAAGATATATAATATATTAATCGAAATGTATAATATTCTTAAATCCGCTCGTAACTACTCAACGGCTCAACCGATTTTGATAAATTGTGGATAAATTATACATCATTAGATTCATCTTGATGGCGCAATTGTCACTGGGTAAAAATTCTTAAAAATTAAAATGGCGGATTTAGCTATTTGTTAGAGACATGATAAAAAGTGTACCTATCTCGTAGTAGTACATACAAGTTCTTTGACCTATCTGTATAACGAGCGAACACAAGGGATAACCTGAACTGATAAACCTTCTTCTTCATTCTGGGCCGGTTTCCGCACTTAAACGTTTCCGTCTGTTGTGCGTGCATCGCCCCTCCCCTGATAAACCTTATCAGGTATTTGATGCGCCGGAATAGTTAGTAATGTAATATTAATTAAAACGTACCTATCTTTGTTTTAAAAGAATAATAAATAATGCGCTTTAATATACGGGCTAAAAAAGATTTTTCTGAAAAATTTTACTTTTTAGGTTTTTTTACAGTTTTTGGTAAAACTTGCGTCTCTGACATGGTCCAAAATCTCCACCAAATTTAGTATCTCAGTCAAAGATTTCACAGGATTTACTTATCTCGTGAAATTTCCCGACGCAATTTAGACAAACTACGTCACAAAATTTTCACTTCCACAAGATTTCCGAGGCGCACATAACTCCACCAACTTCACGCCTCTAAAGGACAAATTGTGGTACAGGGCGGGGAATGTACGAAATCTTGAGGGTTAGGTATCCCAGGAATGCTATATTATACGGCGGCTGTACTAGGAATATTTGCATTCCACTGTTGGGGAATTTAAATAATGCCCATCCCTTAGGCTGAGGCCTGAGTAACGAGTGATCCGCGTGAATTTGATTAATGGAAAAGATTTTTATTTGAATATTAACTTTTACAAGTGCTTTTGAATCAGGTGAATTTCACAAATAACGGAAACAGGGAGGAAAGGACCTTGTGTTTCCATTATCTGTGGGAATTTTGACCAAACGATCGGATCACGATCGGATGCTCGCTCTTTCCCTATCCCCACTCAGTCAAATTCTCTTCATTTCAATCAATTTCAATTCATTTGTATATGTCAACAAGCACGCAAATTTGGTCAAGATCAAATCAATGTATGTGTGTAATCTAGATGATTGAAAAATAAACGTTTTATTTATTTATTATTTATTTATTTATATTCTCTTTGGATAAACAGAGACCGAGCATACTCTATCTCTGTTTATTCAAGGAGAGTTTGACAGAGTGAGGATAGAACGAGCATTCGCTCGTTTGATCCATCGTTTGGTTTAAATCCACTTTCAAGTGATCCTACCACCGTGTCCAGCGATGCATCGCCACTTTTTAGGGTTCCGTACCTCAAAAGGAAAAACGGAACCCTTATAGGATCACTTTGTTGTCTGTCTGTCTGTCTGTCTGTCTGTCAAGAAACCTACAGGGTTCTTCCCTTTGACCTAGAATCATGAACTTTGGCAGGTAGGTAGATCTTATAGCTGACATTTGGGGAAAAATCTGAAAACCGTGAATTTAAGGTTAGATCACACAAAAAAAATTAAATTGTGGTCATGAACTAATAATTAGTATTTTCAACTTTCGAAGTGAGATAACTATATCAAGTGGGGTATCGTATGAAAGGTCTTCACCTGTACATTCTAAAACAGATTTTTATTTATTTTTATGCATTATAGTTTTTGAATTATCGTGCAAAATGTCGAAAAAATACGACTGTAGTACGGAACCCTCATTGCGCGAGCCTGACTCGCACTTGGCCGGTTTTTTTCTGAACAACCCTGATAACGGGCTGCCATTTTTTGAAGCTAGCTCGTAATCAAAATACGCCCGTGTCATATCTTCTAGGTATTAGTCGGTGTCGCTACGTGTACCTATGTGTCACATACACAAGCGTACAGTACGCGGCAGAAAGTAATGTACATCGACATTTAGAAGGAGATAGCAGATTTGTAGAGCATTGTCCGTGTCATTGAGACCGACAAAACGTCATATACGTATGAGTGACAGAGATAACGCTCTACAAAGCCGAAATGTCATTCCAAAAGCCTATGAACATTACTTTCTGCTGCGTACAGTACTGATTTGTCTTCACTTTTTAAAATACAGTTGTAAGAGCCTCACCAATTTAGAGTTTTTATTTATAATACTAATTATCTTTGGCTGCTGTATATTTTTGCAAAAAGTCGCGGTGGGCGATGCCCCCTTACACTAAGCCTTAGGATCACTAAGGGTTGAGTTAGGCGAGGTGATTGACGTGATATAGGTATGCCCCTAGTTTCAGAATTCTTAAACAATCTGTTGACCTCTAAAGTACAGATGTATAAATACCTAGATAAGTCTAGTTTTATTCATACAGTTTTTCCTAGAATTTTTTTAGATTCTTCGTAGGTACCCCCTTTTTGTTAATCACACAATTGTAAGGGTTTTCTTAAGATAAAAATGCTGTGGGCACCCAGATCATTCTGCATGCGACTCAACTAAGATATTATGTGAGTTAAGGATAATCAGTACCCTTATTATAAATGCGAAAGTGTGTTTGTTAGTTGGTTTGTCCTTCAATCACGTCGCAACGGTGCAACGGATTGACGTGATTTTGGGTATTGTATTTGTATTTTTTTTTTTTTTAATTCAGATACAAGTTAGCCCTTGACTGCAATCTCACCTGATGGTAAGTGATGATGCAGTCTAAGATGATAGCGGGCTAACCTGGAAGGGATATGGCAGTTTTTATTAAACCCGTACCCCTTTGGTTTCTACACGGCATCGTACCGGAACGCTAAATCGCTTGGCGGCACGGCTTTGCCGGTAGGGTGGTAACTAGCTACGGCCGAAGCCTCCCACCAGACCAGACCAGAAATTTAGAAATTATAAAATTCCAAACCCCTGCCAGGAATCGAACCCGGGACCTCCCGCTAATAAGACCACAGCGCTCACGACTGCGCCAGGGAGGTCGTCAGAAGTTGTATGGGTATTAGATAAAGACCTGGAGAGTGACATAGGCTACTTTTTATCCCGGAAAATCAAAGAGTTCCCAAGGGATTTTTAAAAAACCTAATTCCACGCGGACGAAGTCGCGAGCATCAGCTAGTATTATTACTTATACTCGTACCTATAGGTAGGTTTTATTCCTGTCTAGATTCTAAATCGTAACAAATATAAACATAAATAACACTAAGACATTAGACACGGCGGTAAAAGCCCGATGAATTATAAAGCAGCACTTAACGCCTCCGAGGTTTGAGACGTACGTCTGTGTCTGTAGATTTTAATGAAATGCCGTCTCCTCGCCGAAGCATATTTACTAGACTTGTGGGCACAAAGAATTCAACCTCAAGAGTACGCAACAAGGTTTTGCATGAAAACAAAATCGTAAAATGTTGGCAGGGGACAGGAGAGAATGCTTTGTTGGAATTGGTGGACTCAAAAGTCACGTAATCAAGACAATGTACAGTTCTCGCAATTCACGAAGGCTAGTGAACTATACTTGTGGTAAGGGTAACGTCGATTACATGGTCATTGTGTAAGTGTGCGTGCATGTCGGACCAATCAGTCGCGAGCAAGCGCTCGCAAACTTACACGTAGGTTACCTACCGTTACACCTACCTTACGTATACCGATACGACCATGAGTCAGCCTTCGTGAAATGCAAGAACTATAATAACAATAAGTTACCTATATTAATTTTTAAAACTTGTTATTGTCAATGTATGTTGTCCTATTTCAGTTCCTTTCATACGACTATGCTAAAACACTGGGTGATTTGGAGAATCTTGCCATAAAATCTGGCATTACAATATTTGGCGAAACCGAATCGTTATTAAATTTAACTCGGCGCAATATTCGCCACAAATCACAGCTGCGTGGTTAAATTTCCGTTTCGTAATAATTTAGTAGCCGTTCATTGTAACAGGTAGGTATTACTGAAACATAACGTTTTATCTTCTAATTATATATAAAAGAAAAAATGGAAAAATAAACTAGGTTATAAACTTTGCACTTGGTTAAAGCTCCATCTAGTTTGACGCCATCCTAGGTATAATAACATAGGGGTAACAGAGTAAACTTTGTACGACGTACATTATCTATATATAATGTTAACTTAACTATGCTTATGTTAAATTTTTAAAGTACAAAAGGAAAAGCTGACTGAATGACTGACTGATCTATCAACGCACAGCTCAAACTGTGAACGGATCGGGCTGTTTAGAATGCAGATAGCTATTATGACGTATGGATTCGCTAAAGAAAGTTAAGTGATTTAGTATTTTTCAAACCCGCAATGTATAGCGTGCAAAACTCGGGTCAATCCGAGTGACCTACTAACGTAACGTTATCGTACCTATATATAATATACGTATATATAACGTTATAACGTAATCATCTGTCTTCGTTTTTGCCAGTGTACTGGTTACACCCTGTATAGCTCGTACATTTTGCTCACATGAACATTATGCTATGAAATGTATGTATTCATTTCCATACAAAAGTTTAATTCGTGCCCTCCACATTCGCACTTGAGCTTTGTCGATTGTTTGCCATAACCCCGAAACACACAGATGTAGAGTTACTGCTGGAATGTATCAAAAAATATTATGATTTGAGAGTAGGTACCTAACTAGTCAAAAACAGGAGACAAACATGTTTTATGTTATGAGTTTATGACCATTGACCATACTATTATGTTTCAGTAAAATAACTCTACTATTTGGTTTTTATTTATGAGCTGAAAGCTAACTTTCCCAATTTACTTATCAACAGCTTTTCAGTAAGAGCAAGGAAGAAGTCGCGATATTATGTATACCTACTAATTTAAAATCTTAACTTACATTAAAAGTATCATCTGCTGCGCGATTGCGGGAGAATGACGGCTACAATGTCACGATCGCAGTCATCTCTGATTGGTTAATGCTAGCTCACTATTGGTTACAATGCATTGTTGCAACAAGAATCGCACAAATTCAGGCAGTCAGAACAATTGAGATTGTAATAATGATTGATGCAGGTTTTAGACAATCGCCCTACTGATTCTCTAATTAGTTGAACTCCTAAAAAGCAGTGGCTCACCAACTCCCTCCCATGCCACTTTCTGATCTTAAAGGGGTCTTGACGCGTTGCGCGTCGCGGGGTCCATCGCGCTCAAACATATTGTGGCCAAGTATGAGAGCGTTTTTGAATTAATATATGAAAACACGCGGCGGGCACCGCGGCGAAGTACGCGGCGTCTTCGTAAACGATTGTATTTTCGCGTGTGACACCGTGGCCACCGACGCGGGCCTCGTCGCTAGTGTCGCTACGTTTCTCGCAAGTCGCAACGCCTCTCCATAAACGGAGAATCGTATGTCGCACCGCGCGACACGACTCACCACGCGACGCGCAACGCGCCGCGTCTCCAGAAGAAACGAGCCCTAAGTCACTTCCATGAAACCTATACCCACAGATCAGCCCAGTAAAATTTATTGTCAAAACTTGGGGTAATTTATGTTCGACAATAAGTCAGGGGGTTACCCCAAAAGTTTCCGAGCCCACTTCATTATTTGGCGTGCTATTTAATTTATAGGAATCCGGTCGCTCCCAGCATACCTGAAAGGGTTATTTACTGTATTCATTAATTATTTTCTTCTAGAGGAACGGGATTTACCTATGACTGCTGAGATTTTGATCTTAGAACACTAAAGACTGCTCTGGACCCCTAACGCGTGCGTGAGAGCGTTCTATTTCAATCAACATTTTTTTAAAATTCATTATAGGTATAGGTACGCTTGACCACAATCACACCTGATGGAAAGTGATGATAAGATAAGATGGGACACATTTACCTAGAAGATGCCTATTCACTCTTGTTTTGAAGATACCCGCGGTTGTAATTGGTAGGAAACACATATTTATGGTCAAGACGTCATACTCAAGAGCGAGATGTGCTGTTTTAACGCAAATTAACGTTTGGTATTGCGTTGTTTATTTGCTTACTAGATGATGCCCGCGACTTCGGCCACGTGGATTTAGGTCTTTAAAAATCCCGTGGAAACTCTTTGATTTTCCGGGATCAAACGTAGCCTGTGTCCTTCCTCGGGATGCAAACTATCTCTATCATCAAAATCAGTTAAACTGTTGGGCCCGTGAAAAGCTAGCAGACAGACAGACAGACAGACAGACACTCTTTCTGATCACTTTCTCAGATCTGAGATTTAAGAGATTTGGTTTATTTATTTGTTCTCGCTTACTGCTCTGATGACACCGATGCAAAAATCGGCGAAATTTGGTCCACCTAACACGGAATTCCAGTTAATTTAATACGCGTAATACAAGTTAGTCGCCAGATTACCTAATACAGATTTCAAACAAACTGTCCTAGAAATACAATCTAGATGGTCTAGACGTGAACCTGAATGCGATAATCGCCCAAACACAAAGTCCTTTGATGTCGAACCTGCGCCTGTCGTGTACAATTCAACCTTTGGCAGAACAATCAAGAACTATGATTGCGAAATTAAATTATCTACTGAGGTAATATTTGAAACATTGGTCGCGATTCGAATAGCAATTTTCTAAACTAAATTTTTGGGTTTATTTCTTACTGATGTAATAAGAGAAGATCAGCCATACTTATTTAGATTAAATATATCATTAGTATTGTAAGTTTAGGTGGCAAAAACATAGGTATTATACATAATTTGCAATGTTCTCTTGAACTTTTGAAATTGGCTAATAGTAATTTAATTTAATTTTATTTTATTTTATTCGTTTTTTGCAATCAACAGCGATATCTAAATATATAAAAGGAAAGGGTGACTGACTGACTGACTGACTGACTGACTGACTGACTGATCTATCAACGCACAGCTCAAACTACTGGACGGATCGGGCTGAAATTTGGCATGCAGATAGCTATTATGACGTAGGCATCCGCTAAGAAAGGATTTTTGAAAATTCAACCCTTAAGGGGGTGAAATAGGGGTTTGAAATTTGTGTAGTCCACGCGGACGAAGTCGCGGGCATAAGCTAGTATACAATATAATTTTACATAATAACAGACTGAAAGTAAGGCCAAATAGGATTACAATTTTTTACTTTTTTTAATGTAACTATTATAGGTTTCTTAAATTAACTATTATAAGTACAAGGCTCCTAGCTTGGTGACACACAATACACTTTAGCGCCGCCTGTTGATGAAAGCAGCAGAACTAAGCAACAGAAATTAAAACTTCTATTGAATCTCTAGGCGACTAACAATAATTAACCAACACGTTCGTTCGCTACGCCTAATACAAACCTACCGTGGCGCGTCGCTCGCAGTGTGGCCAACTGCGA